>NW_028149450.1:0-99164 GCF_964270895.1 Podarcis filfolensis
CGCACTGAGATTCCCTCCCTCTTATTTCATATTCCTTCCTTCCTTCCTTCCTTCCTTCCTTCCTTCCTTCCTTCCCTCCCTCCCTCCTATTTCATATTCCTTCCCTTCTTTCCCTCCCTCCCTCCCTCCCTCCCTCCCTTTCTTTCTTTCTTTCCCTTCCTTCCTTCCCTCCTTCCTTCCTTCCTTCCTTCCTTCCTTCCTTCCTTCCTTTTCCTTCCTTCCTTTTCCTTCCTTCCTTCCTTCCTTCCTTCCTTCCTTCCTTCCTTCCTTCCTTCCCCTCCTCTTTTCTCTCTCTCTCTCTCTCTCCCCCTCATTTCATCTATTGTGGGGCCTTTGTTGGGGGGGGAAGAACCTGATTCAGCTGCACCATATTGTCCATGGGTTAGGGTTAAGGTTAGGGGGGCAGCTGCCCCACAGGCTACGCCCATGATATGGTCCATGGACATTTCCGAAAGCCTGGGCCACTCCCACTCCTGATGTGATTGGCTGTCTAAACTTCCAAACTGCGAATCACGACTCGAGAGTTCAAGGGCCAATGGCAGAGGCCCAAATCCTGAAATGTTCTGTGATTGGACAACGTGTATCGAATCAGGAGCTCAGAATCCTTATCCCAGAGACTCAAGCTCAGGCAAACATCGACCCACTGAATAGATAACACCCCCTTCCTTTGATACCCCAAGCAGGGGCTGCATTTTAAATTGCATTTTAACCTGTATTTTAAATTGGTTCCCCCCCCCCTATTATGTTTTTACTGTGATTTTATTGGTGTTAGCGCCCTGAGGGCGGGGTATAAATAAAAATTATTATTATTATTATTATTATTATTATTATGCTCAGGGTCTAATCCAGCCTAGGGAACTGGGATCCCAGACGTGGACTAGATGCTGGTGTGTGTAGCTCAGGGGTCTCTGAGTTTGGGGTTGGGGGCCTGGGAGGGAAGACCCGGACGCCTGGGTTTGTTTCCTCGTCTCCTTCCTCTCCTTCTCTTCCTCAGGGCACCTTCCAGCAGATGTGGATTTCCAAACAGGAATACGAGGAAGGGGGCAAACAGTGCGTGGAGAGGAAATGCCCCTGAACCGGGCGGGCAGCCCACCTCCCCTTTTGCCCTCCCTCTCTCCCCGCCCCCCAGGAGACCCCCGCCTCGTGGATCCTGCAGCCCCTCCCAGCGACTCCCTCCCTTCGAAACGCACCCCGGACTTGCCCCTCTGCGACCGAGGCACCTTCTCCCCTCTCCAAAGAACCTGGGTGTCCTTCCAAGCCCCCCCTCGTTTGCCCCCCGCTCCTGAGAAGAACCCGGGAGTCCTGTGCCCACCGACGCTTGTGCCAACCCAGGAGACGAAGGAGGGTAGATTTCAAGCTGCTGCGTCGCTGGAGAGACGGGAAGGTTTCTGATCCCAAAGTCCTGAAGGATGGACCCTCTCCTTCTCCTGCATCGCAGGGGGTTGGGATGGATGACCTTTGGGGGTCCCTCCCAATGCCACAGTTCTCTTTGTCAAGAGGGGCTTGAAGGTCATCCTCAGCGGGCGCCGTGCCTCTCCCCCTTCACCTCCCCTGTTGCTGTTTTCTATGTAAACCTGGGTGGATCTATTTATTCGATGGACTGACATGGATTGACATTGATTATTCTCCTTTTATTTTCTTTTATTTTTATTTCGGTGTCGGAAAAATAATAAACGTGTGAGGTTGTGTTTTTGTAAAAAAAGACCTCTATTATTCTCTTGCCTTTCACAGTAGTGTTTATGATATTTGGGGATGCCCTGCAAACATCCTTTTTCACTCTGGTTCAGGAGGGTGGGACATGATCCTGTATTCAGCTTGTGCCTGGGATGGGTGGGTGTCCCTTCCGAAACTGACGGTAAGACCCACTGAACACAAAAGAAGCAGGTATCATGTTGTGTTTCCGGCAACACAGCCCAGAGCGGCCGGCTATGAACGTTTCGTCTCGTCCCAGAGAATTCGGTGGGGTCACATTTTAGCCGCAAGCGAGCTTCAAACAGCCGTTCCCTCTTCCGAAGGGGATTAAGGGATCTCCGACGTAAAAATAAAAACCTTTCCGAACTACAACTCCCGGGATCCTTCCGCCGGGGCGGTTTAAAACCCCACGAAACCACGGCATACACAGGCAGGGCCTCTTCTCGTAAGCAAGTGAATATATAGCTTTTACAACAGAAATAAATCTGTTGTCTGTTTGCAGAGTTAAATAAATGGCGCCTGCGGCGAGACGGGTCCACATTGGCACCCTCAAGAAATGGCCCTATGCCATGGGGCTCTTGGGTTCATCATCTCCTGATGGTTTTTGCTCCTGGTCATCAGGTATGCGTGGATCCCGGCGTTGGCGGCGGGTGGCCTGGCCGGCAAAGGTGCCTTTGACACATCCTTCGACTGCGGCCTTGAGCTGGGGAAAGAGCGAGAGAGGATGTCAAGAAGACCCCCCCAAAAAAACTCAGCACCTGAGGGCTTCAGAAAGGGAGGCATCTCCCAGCCCTCCCTAACGACAGATTAATAGATAGCCTCCTCCATGAATTTGCCCTTTTGAAGCCATTCAGGTTAGTGGCCACCCTTGTGGCAGGGAGTTCCGCAGTTCCACACTGCACTGTTTTCATCCGTCCTGAATCTCTGGCATTCAGGTCTGTTGGGCTAATTTCTGCACGTCCCTCTTGACACGACACTCCCCCTAAGTGCCCCTATTTTCCAGATTTACAGAAGCCGTCTCGCTTTCTGATCTGAACCTGGAACGCCCTGCTTCTCCTTAGGGCAAACATCGGCCCTCCAGATGTTTTGAGACTACAACTCCCATTAATCATAATAATAAATTTTATTTATATCCCACCCTAAGCCAGGCTCAGGGCGGCTAACACCAGTAAAATTACAATAAAAACATAATGGGGGGGAGGAATTAAAATACAGGTTAAAATGCAATTTAAAATGCAGCCTCATTTTAAAAGTAGCCCATAGATCAAAACCATAACCACTGACCCTGTTAGCTAGGGATGATGGGAGTTGTAGTCCCAAAACATCTGGCGGGCCAAGTTTGCCTATGCCTGGCTGAGGGTGTCCCTGTTTAAATCAGAGAAATGTTGGAGGGTATGTATGGAGTGACCCAACCCCAGAGACATCTGAAGGTGGTTTTTAAAAAATGTTTGATCATTACGTTTTTATATATGTTCGAAGCCACCCAGAGTGGCTGGGGAAACCCAGTTAGGTGGGCAGGGTAATAATATTAAAAAATATTATTGCAGAATACAACGTCCCTGTTTTCACTGGAGAGATGTTTGGGGGAAATTTATTTCACCCGCTCTGAATCTCCCAATGCTCAGATTCGTGGGATAGATTCCTGTGTTACGAGAGACTGAGGAAAACTTTGGTCTGTCCTCCCCCCTCTAGCGCAGGGGTCAGCAAACTTGATCGCACCTCGGGCCGGTGTCTCCAGTGCCGAATGCCCATACATGTGCGCACACAATATTTCCGGCGCACTTCCAGGTCGGAGGAGCACTGGAAATAGCTTGTGCGCCTGTGCACTGGCCACCTCCGACCCAGATGTGCACCGGAAATAACACTTGCGCATGCGCAAATAACACACATGCACACAAGGTATTTCCGGTGCTCCTCCGACCTGGAAGTGCGCCGGAAATATTGTGTGCAGCGCCGGTAAGACAGGGCGGCGGCAGCAGGCATCGCCATGGGCCGGATAAGCGAGTCCCTCGGGCCTTATCCGGCCCACGGTCCTTAGTTTGGGGACCCCTGCTCTAGCGTAACCGGGATCCTCTGTCCTGTATCGCTGCGAACCCTCCGACCCGGACAGACACTTACCTCCTTGAGACTCACCACTCCAACCAAGCGCCCCATGTTGGTCACGTAAGCTGTGCGGAGACCCAAGAGGTTGAAGAGGTCATAGCACTGGGGGGGCAAAAAAAATATTGAAATTGAAATACTTTTATTGTTGCTTGTACAACTTGTATGAAGGGACGCGGGTGGCGCTGTGGGTTAAACCACAGAGCCTAGGACTTGCTGATCGGAAGGTTGGTGGTTCGAATCCCCGCGACAGGGTGAGCTCCCGTTGCCCAGTCCCTGCTCCTGCCAACCTAGCAGTTTGAAAGCACACCAGTGCAAGTAGATAAATAGGTACCACTCCGGCGGGAAGGTAAACGGCGTTTCCGTGCGCTGCTCTGGTTCACCAGAAGCGGCTTAGTCATGCTGGCCACATGACCCGGAAGCCGTACGCCGGCTCCCTCGGCCAGTAAAGCGAGATGAGCGCCACAACCCCAGAGTCGGCCACAACTGGACCCAGCGGTCAGGGGTCCCTTTACCATTACCTTTACCTTTACTTTACAACTTGTATACAGTGAGATTACTTCAGCACCCCCCACTCAGCTCTCCTAGTCTTAATTCGCCTCGTTTACTGACACACACACACCAAAACCGAAAGTCAGTTGCCCTGTTGTTATCTTTTCATTCAGCAGTCTAACATGTCAGGGATAGAAGCCGTTCTTTACCCTGTTGGCATGGCCAATCGTGCTTCTATATCTTCTGCCCGAGGGCAGGAGATCAAGAAAGTGCCAGCCAGGATGCGAATCATCCCTGAGAATTTTCCTCGCTCTCCTGAGGTGTTATGTACTGAGTTGAATAGGATTCAGAATGCAGCAGTCTGATTGGCCCTAGAACAATAGGATCCAGAATTCAACAGCCTGATTGGTTCTAGAACAATAGGATCCAGAATGCAGCAGTCTGATTGGTCCTAGAACAATAGGATCCAGAATACAGCAGTCTGATTGGTTCTAGAACAATAGGATCCAGAATGCAGCAGTCTGATTGGTCCTAGAACAATAGGATCCATAATGCAGCAGTCTGATTGGCCCTAGAACAATGCAGCAGTCTGATTGGTCTACAGGAGCCACTCAATCCAGCTCCAGGTGGAAATGAATCCGCAACCTGATTGGCCTACAGGTGAATCCCGGAAGCAGCCAATCACGTGGGGCCCATTGTGTAAATAATGTATATAAAGCAGACATTCTGCAATGCGCCCCATTTCCAAGAGAAATAAGAATATGGCCTGGGGAGATCAGTGAGTTTGTGGGCCGGAAGGTCCTGTTTCTTCACTTCCTGAAGGAATGAGGGATGAAGGGGGTCTTGGAGGACTGACCTGGTAGAGGGTTTCCTTCTCCAAAAGGCGATAAGGAGCCGGATCGATGGGCACGTCGGCCAGGCGGAGGGTTTCCTGGAGCTGCCGGCATTCCCATTCCTCAACCTGCATCCACCATGGGGATAAAAAGAGGCAGGGAATGGACTCCATCTTGCCCAGATTTCCGTTTCCCCCAACTGGCTTATTCTTGGAAGCCCCCCATAGACTGTAAAAGGCAATAAATCTGGGGTCCCACTTCCAAAAGCCCTCCGAGACAGCGGCCACCATGTGGCGGGGAGTTCCACAAGCCAACACCTCCGTGTTGTGCAACAAGCTTTTTTTTCTGGCCCAGCCCGGTGGAGCTCTCTGCCACTGGAGATTTGGCTGGAGGCGCCTTCAGTGCCTGCTGAATATTTTTGCTGGTGTTTTCAATCGTTTCGTTAATTATTATTATTATCGTTTCGTTATTATTATTTGCAAACCTCTCGTTTGTTCCTGTTGCAAACTGCTTGGGAGCTTTCGACGGTCAAGCACTATATAAATTCTTTTTTTTCCTGATAATTTTTTATTAAATTTTCTTTTACAAATTAATCAACACAATCCTGTTCTCAAATTTCCAGTTTTTGTACTTCCACCAGCTCCTCCACCAATCATATATAAATTCTACCAAGCAAGGAAGTATATAAGTAAATACTTCTGCAATGGTTTGCTGATACCTGTTTGCAACTCTTTTAACGGCTTGGTTATGGTTTTATTGCTGTAAAGCGCTTTGATATTTTCTCTGCGATGCTGGTATACAAATATTTTAATTAACAAGTAAATAAATAAATAGACCCAGGATCTAGGCACGCAGGACCATCTCCTCCTCCTCCTCCTCCTCTTCTTCCTCCTCCTCCTCTCTATTTAATACACACACACACATATATTTACATGAAATTTCCAAAAAACAACAACATACAACATATTTTCTCATCTGTCAGGGCTGCCCAAGGTCCCAGCTCACAAAGGACCAACGCTGCTTTGTTGTTAAATACAAAAGTCTTTATTGAAGTTCAGTTTCACTTCCAGAGCCGCAGCGCGCAGCTCTACGTCTCAACTGTCAGACCGCTGATGACCCTTCTGAATCTCCTCCCCCTGTACACCAATTTAAGACCCTCGCCTTGCTCCACCTTTTCCGCTGCTCCTTCCTCCTCTGGGTCCGCCTGCCCGCCGGGGTCTCGCCCTTCCTAGCCTCTTCTGACACTGATTCCCCTGAGCCTTCTCCCTCCCTCCGGCGGGCTTTAGGAGCTGGTTCCCCATCCGGGTCTCCTGCTGTCCCCCGCGCCTGCACATTTGAACTTGGCGCGCGCACCCAGCCAGCAGCTTTCCTCCTGACCGTTCCACTGCTGCTGTCACTGCTTCCCCCTCCGGGGGGGCTAGCTGCAACTGACCTCCCCTCCGTTGGAGGCGTGGTCAGCCCTGACTCACCTCCTCTCCCCGCTGGAGGAGATGCTGGCCCTGACACATGTGACTCTTCCCCCCCACTACGCTCTGGTGGGGAAACTGGTCCCGATCCCCCACTGCTGCTTTGGGGTTCCCCTCTGGCTCCTTGTTTCTGGTGCGTCCCCCCTGGGACCCCCCTTGCCCTGACCATCGGCGCCCCCTTCTGGGAATCTTCTGATTCGCTGGAGAAGCTCATGGAATCTCTCGGGCCACTGTCATACTCCCCTACGCTGCCCTCGGATTCTTCCCCTTCGCTCTCCAATTCCTCTCTCCCCAGTGCTCCTGCTCCTGATTCCCTGACATCATCTTATTCAGCATTTTGGACTTCCATCAACCACATCTGAAGATTTTTCAATCCTTATCACTTACTCTGCATTTCGTTAATTTCACTACTACTTTTAACAGTCCTCCACTTCGTACTTGTCTCTGCAATATTTCACATAGTCCTCCTTACAGAACTTCTTGCAATCTTACTAGCGTACTCTGTTGATTACAATTCCTTTTCAAATACCGTATTTTTTGCTCTATAAGACTCATTTTTTCCCTCTATAAGACTCACTTTTTCCCTCCTAAAATGTAAGGGGAAATATTCTGAATCTCAGAAGCCAGAACAGCAAGAGGAATTGCTGCTTTCACTGCGCAGCGATCCCTCTTGCTGTTCTGGCTTCAGAGATTCATAATATTTTCTTCCTTGTTTTCCTCCTCCAAAAACTAGGTGCGTCTTGTGGTCTGGTGCGTCTTATGGAGTGAAAAATACGGTAGTTCACATATTTACTCCAGTCCTCTGAGAATCTCTGATCCCGCAGGTTTCGAATCCTTCCTGTCATCTTGTCTAATTATGCATAGTCCATTAAATTCGCCTCTCTATTGAATTTATAGACTGCCCTATACCCGGGGGTCTCAGAATAAAACCAAGATATAAAATCGCAAAATACCTAACACTGTAAAAATAAAATTAAGAACCCAATAGCCACCCCCAAATAATCATTGTAAAAGGGCACAGGGTATAAACCACAGCTCCCATCAACCCCAAGGAACGAACTTCTCTGCTCAAGGGACCCAGGAGTCCTGGACCCCCAGCCTCCTCCCTGGCCCTCCTTGTGGCCCCCTCTCCCCGCCGCAAGCACCCTGGCGTCTCAGCGCATAACGTACCATGTGGCGATGTTGCCCATGCTCTTCTTGCGGGGCGAGAGAATCGGTGCTCGTCGGAACGGCCTTGGAGGGCTGAAATCAGAAAAGCCATTGCAGTGGGTTGGGCTGGATGACCCCTGGGGTCCCTTCCATAGAGTTCAATGACTATGATTCTAAGCCAAGGCTAAACAGGGGAAGGGGGGATCTCTCTGCCTCCAGAGGTCCAGGTGCCTCCTACCTTTTTCTCCTCTTCTTCCTCTCCCTCCACAATCTCTTCCGCCCAACTTTCCTGGGCATCGCACGGCCCATTCTCGGTTTCCTTGGGCAAGTCTGCGTAAGAAGCAAGGAAAGGGGTTTACTTTGGAGAAGTTTATTTTTTATCCTATTTTTTAACATAATTTTTTAAATTACATTTTCTGTTCTACAGTTTAAAATACCGTATTTTTCGCTCCATAAGACGCACCAGACCACAAGACGCACCTAGTTTTTGGAGGAGGAAAACAAGGAAAAAAAATATTCTGAATCTCAGAAGCCAGAACAGCAAGAGGGATCGCTGCGCAGCGAAAGCAGCGACCCCTCTTGCTGTTCTGGCTTCTGTGATAGCTGCACAGCCTGCGTTCGCTCCATAAGACGCACACACATTTCAGCTTACTTTTTAGGAGGGAAAAAGTGAGTCTTATAGAGCAAAAAATACGGTAGTCTAATCTCTTGCAATGCGGCTCACGAATCCCGGACCCTCTCCTGCCCTCCTCCCTAACGCAAGCCGGCAGAAGCTCTTACCCGGTTCCTCTTGGTTTGGGTCCGCCTGGTCCGACCGGCTGAGAATGTACTGGAATCTCTTCTCTGGGCCAAGGTGGGCTGACAGAAGCCTGGAGAGGTGCTTCCTTCGGATGGAGCCCAGCAAGACGCAAGACTCTTTGAGGTGGAAGGGAGTGAAATAAAAAAATTAAGGTCTTATATATACAGTGGTACCTCTGGATGCATCCAGAAGCGAACGCAACCCACGTCCGCACATCTGCACGTGCGCGGGTCGTGATTCTCCGCTTCTGCGCATGCGCATGACGTCATTTTTACCGTCTGCGCATGCGCGAGTGGCGAAACCCAGAAGTACCACGCTCCGTTACTTCCGGGTCACCGCAGCGTGCAACCCGAAAATACTTATCACGAAGCTACTTCAACCCGAGGTATGACTGTATAATAAATGTTCATAAATGGACCAAGCAAACACAGACATAAACATATAAAGCACATGTCTGAAGCAGCACAGGAAAACCATTTTGACTCCCAAACTGACCAAATGATTTCTCTGCAAGGTTGAAGGAAAATGGAAAAGCCTCCCCATTGTCTCCTCCTTCACAAATCCTGTCTGAAGGATACGTCTGTGTATGAATAGGGTGAGCCTGTGACCTGGCTCAGGAACTAAGTATTTATCATGACAAAAGACTGGCCAGGCTCCCCAGGGTATCCAATCAAGTGAGCATTAATAGGTAACCTGCCAGACAGGAGATAAACAACACACTCAGATTTCTGTTGTAGACCACCTTTTCTGTGATG
Organism: Podarcis filfolensis; assembly: GCF_964270895.1. Classification (NCBI taxonomy): domain Eukaryota; kingdom Metazoa; phylum Chordata; class Lepidosauria; order Squamata; family Lacertidae; genus Podarcis; species Podarcis filfolensis. Next base: position 9,287 of record NW_028149450.1, read on the forward strand.
TAGGTATGATGTTTCTGGCGGTGGTCTTGGACTCCAGGGTGGGCAATTTAAAATGTCTATATAAGGGCGAGGTCCTCCTCTTTTCCTGCGTCTGGGGGGAGCACCCTGTTGCAACAGTTCAATAAAGATCAGGCTTACTAGCTGCTTTTCTTCTCAATATTCTCTGGTTGGCCTCTGTTATTTTCTCCGACCGACGGAGAACCTGCAAAGGACTCTGTAAGGGCTCTTGTGTCCCCCATAAGGGAATAAGGGCAGATTTTCGTTTATTACAGGAGAGAAAGAGAAGCGGGGTTTGGGGCCTCTTCTCCCAGTTAGGGAGTCTGGCCCCACAACGAAGGACTCGCCTTCTCCAGCCTGGGGCCCTCCAGCTGTTCCGTGCTACAACTCCCATGGGAGTTCTAGTTCGAAGCAGCTGAACAGCACGCTTGCTTGTTTACTGGGGGGATTTAAAAATAAACCAACCAACCCGTCAAGCAGTGTGTAAGTTTTATGAAGTAAAATTAAATATACTTATATATGTTCTGTAAAATGTATTTACTGCTTGATCGGTAGGGAAAGCCTCAAAGATAATAAAACAGTAAAAAGCACAATCCACTGGTGCCTTGGTACTCAAACGCCTTGGTACTCAAACACTGCAAACCCAGAAGTAAGTGTTCCCGTTTGCAAACTTTTTCAGAAGCCGAACGTGCTCCGATTTGAGTGCCACACTTCCGTTTTGAGTGTTACGCTGAAGTCTGTGTTTTTGCTATTTATTTTGCATTTTTAGTTTTTGAGGCTCTTTTGTTTTCGTTTTCGTGACTGTGCGGAACCCAGTTCAGCTACTGATTGATTGTGTGACTGCAGTACATTGTTTATTGCTTTCATTTTATGGATCCATGGTCTCGTTAGATAGTAAAATTCATGTTAAATGGCTGCTTTAGCGGTTGTTTTTAAAAGTCTGGAACGGATAAATCCGTTTTGCATTACTTTCTATGGGAAAGCGTGCCTCGGTTTTGGAACGCTTTGGTTTTGGAACAGACTTCCGGAACGGATTAAGTTTGAGAACAAAGGGACCACCGTACAAAATACTCGAAAGATAAAAAAACCAGAAGAGAAACTAAAACAGATCGAAACACATGTCCACAGTCTTGTCTAAATAAAAAACATTTTTAGCTGGTGCCGTAAAGCGTACGAGCGAAGAGTCAAGAGGCGGGGAGTTCCACAGATTGCTGTTAAAGGAAAGCTGGTACTGAAGAACGAGAGACGGTTTACCTTGAGAGTCCACCAAGGGGAACTGCTTGAGGGTGGACACCCTGAGCAGCCTGCGCAGGTCTTTGTATTTACTCTCCCGGGACAGGTATTTGAGATCGGTCACCATAAAGTCTTCGGCGTAGATGTCGTGGCCTCTGGGGGAGAAAAGGAGGGAGTGGAAAGGTGGGTTGGAGGGTTCGGGGGTGAAGGAAAACCCCCCTTTCTGAGTCATATTCTGCTTCTCCAAGTCTCCTCAAAGCTGGACTACTGCAATGCGCTCTATGTGGGTCTGGTTCTGAAGCTCTGAGCCTTTAGTGCCCTGTGGCCCCTCGGCGCTGGACCTCAGTGTCCAGGTAGAACGATGGGGGTGGAGACGCTCCTTCAGGGATACAGGGCCGAGGCTGTTTAAGGCATTAAAGGTCAGCGCCAACACTTTGAATTGTGCTCGGAAACGCACTGGGAGCCAATGTAGCTTTTTCAGGACCGGTGTTATGTGGTCTCCCAGTCACCAGTCTGGCTGCCGCATTCTGGATTAATTGCAGTTTCTGGGTCACCTTCAAAGGTAGCCCCACGTAGAGCGCATGGCAGTAGTCCAAGCGGGAGATAACCAGAGCATGCGCCACACTGGCTAGACATTCTGCAGGCAGGGAGGGTCTCATCCTGTGTACCAGATGGAGCTGGTAGACAGCTGCCCTGGACACAGAATTGACCTGCGCCTCCATGGACAACGGTGAGTCCAGAATGACTCCCAGGCTGCGCACCTGGTCGTTCGGGGGCACAGTTGCCCCATTCAGGACCAGGGAGTCCCCCACACCTGCCTCCAGATACTCACATGGTCTAGAATGCTGGACTATTGGTCTGATCCAGCGGGCTCTATTTATGTCCTTACCCACTCTTGCCCACAGCCAGCTTGGGCAGGAAAGGCAGCTTCTTGACGCTGATGATGCCATCGAAGAAGGAAGGCTGCGAGCGCTGGCTGATGGCGTTGGCGCTCAGCACAGCCACCAAGACCGGCAGGATGTGGGACATCTGGCCCGTCAGCTCAAAGGTCAGCAGGGCAGTCGAGAGGGTCTGGGTCACGGCCCCGGAGTACGCCGCCGCGCCTGCAAGGGGGAGACATTTCCTAGCGCGTGGCCGGCGGAACTGCCCGCCACTAGCTGGACAGAGGACAGAAGGGGCCGGTGGGAGAGCGGGCGGGGCCTCACCTGCCAGGGCGTAGCCAGCGGGCACGATCCGCATGTGGATCCCTTCGGAGACGATGCCGTCCGGGAAAATCTTGGCCATGACTTCGCCGTACAGCCGGCCGAGGGCAGCTCCTGTTGGCAGAAGAGGCGGACAGGATCACTGCTGGAACATAAGAACGTCAGCATAGGCCATTAGGCCAAAGGGGCACCAGCTCTCCAACCCGGACACCTGGGTTCCCTGGTAAGGGAGCGGGGAGGCAGGGGCGTAGGAAGGGGGGCAAAGCGCCCCGGGTTCCATCATGGAGGGGGGTGTCAAAAAGAAACAATTACTGCGCTACTAGGGCGGTTCATAAAAAACTTTTTTTTTAAAACGCCTGCTCCAAAGGTCTTATCTTACGACACTAGGGATTATACAGTGGTACCTCTGGATGCGAACGGGATCCGTTCCGGAGCCCCGTTCGCATCCTGAACAGAACGCAACCTGCATCTGTGCCTCTGCGCGTGCGCAGATCACAATTCGTTGCTTCTGCACATACGCATGAGGTCATTTTGAGCGTCTGTGCATGCGCGAGAGGCGAAACCCAGAAGTAAAGTGCTCCGTTACTTCCGGGTCGCCGCGGAGTGCAACCTGAAAACGCTCAACCTAAAGCGACTTTAACCTGAGGCATGACTGTATAGCTATATCAGAAATTTCATGCATATCGGTTAATATCTTGACCCTCCTCCACAAAAATAACTGTTTACAGTCATACCTCGGGTTACAGACGCTTCAGGTTGCTTTTTTTCAGGTTACGGACCACCGAAACCTGGAAGTACCGGAACGGGTTACTTCCGGGTTTCGGCGGTCGCGCATGCGCTGAAACGCCAGATCGTGCTTTGCGCATGCACAGAGGCACTAAATTGCAACCCGCGTGTCCACTGTACTTGGCTGTTTTCATATGTCGTGAAGGCTGAAATTTCAATTCAGTGAAACACAATCAAAACACAATCCATCCTGTAGATTTAAGGATCTGTCCAGGGTCACCTCCTTGTTATCAGAGGCACATAATCCACATTCCTTTGTAAGAAAATATGAAATAACATAAAACTATATATGTATATATATATATATCTCAATATCAATGTGGGGTGGTGGTGGTTTGACAAGAAATTTTCTTCACTGGGTACCACCTGACCTTCCTACGCCTCTGCGGCGAGGGGCGGCGGCTGAGGTTCTTACCATAAACGAAGACAGGGAGGAAAAATCCCGCCGGGATGACCATGGTCGTAGCCAAAAGTACCATGAAGAACTGTTGAGGAAGAGAGGGGCACCAGTGAGAGGGTCGTCGGAACGATGTTTGGGCAAGGAAGGAGGGCACGGGTCAAGGAGAGTGAGGTCCGCGTTGCTGCGTCAGGAAGGCACACCTGGGACTGTGTCCATCATCAGCCGGAAAGCTCTGCATCACGACGTAGCCTTCAACCAGGTGAGTTAGGAAAAGACTCACCCATTTGTCTCCATGGCAACAGAGCCACCTCTTTGGGCATGTCAATGGCAGTACAAAACGGGCCAGCTAAGGCCGTTTGTTATCTTGGTCTGAGCCGTTCGGCGGCCTCTTCCACTAGGTCAGGGTGGCACAACGTTCTGTACCATAGTTGTCAACGTTTTCCTTTTTTAAAGGGAAATTATCTTGTTCCGAATAGGATTCCTCGCAAGGAAAGGGAAAAGTTGACAGCTATGTTTTGTAATGAGCGGGCCGCGGGAATACTTGAACACAGAACCCGCGGGCCACACTCCGAGTTAAATTTCCGTATCGGAAATTGAAGCGTTTGCTGTGTTTTTCATACTGTGCAATACATACAATTGATGGATTTTATTTAATATATACACCTGAACACACAATTAATAGATTTAACGAAATACTGGTTTTTTCGCTCTATAAGACTCACTTTTTCCCTCCTAAAAAGTAAGGGGAAATGTGTGAGCGTCTTATGGAGCGAATGCAGGCTGCGCAGCTATCCCAGAAGCCAGAACAGCAAGAGGGATTTCTGCTTTCGCTGCACAGCGATCCCTCTTGCTGTTCTGGCTTCTGAGATTCAGAATATTTTTTTTTTCTTGTTTTCCTCCTCCAAAAACTAGGTGCGTCTTGTGGTCTGGTGCGTCTTATAGAGCGAGAAATACGGTATATACGACTGAACACGCAATCGATTTAATTATTAAACAAATTTAACGCACGGACAAATGTGCACGCTTTCATTAACCGCGCGTGACACAAAAGTTATTTGTGAAGGCTTTAAGTTTTTTTCTTGAATGTTCCCAAGGGCCACCGAAAGGGTTCTGGTGGGCCACATGCTTGGACCACCCTGTCCTACATATTAAGCTAAGCTTACCAGATTTTTATTTTCAGTGAATCCGGGGACACTTTTCAACTTCAATGGATTTTGTACGGGGACTGATTTGTAAATCTGGGGACGGTCCCCGGGAAACAGGGACGTCTAGTAACCTTATATTAAGCATCCTTGCAGGGGTGGACTTTGGTAATATGGCGCCTTGAGTTAGCACAAAAATTGGCTCCCCCCCCCCATATTTTTTACATTCACAATAATTCCTTTTGGTACGGTTGCTTTTGTATGAATCTTCTCAGTAAGGTAAAGGGACCCCTGACCATTAGGTCCAGTCGTGGCCGACTCTGGGGTTGCGGCGCTCATCTCGCTTTACTGGCAGAGGGAGCCGGCGTACAGCTTCCAGATCATGTGGCCAGCATGACTAAGCCGCTTCTGGCGAACCAGAGCAGCGCACGGAAACGCCGTTTACCTTCCCGCCGGAGTGGTACCTATTTATCTACTTGCACTTGGACATGCTTTCGAACTGCTAGGTGGGCAGGAGCTGGGACCGAGCAACGGGCGCTCACCCCGTCGCAGGGATTCGAACCGCCGACCTTCTGATCGGCAAGTCTTAGGCTCTGTGGTTTAGACCACAGTGCCACCCGCGTCCCTATCTTCTCAGTAGGTACCCATATACATATAGGTATTGTTGTTTTATTATTATTATTATTATTATTATTATTATTATTATTATTATTATTTATCCCAGCTTGGTGCCCTATGCGTAGGAACTGCCCACACGGCCTGAAACCTGCCACTGGTCCTTAATACTGACTCACAGGGCTATAAGGGACACCTGGATATCATCCAAACTGACCCCCTCCCGATGCTGTTACAATAATTTAACACAGGCGCACACAAACTCCCCATGGCTTAAGTGTTTGTGGGCGAAAACCCCCTTCCAGAATGGCATGTGCAAAGGGGATTCAGCCAAGTGGGGGCAGCACACACACCCCACGGTCCACCCCCTCCTGCCAGCCCCAGGCAAGACCCCCACCTTAGCAATGAGAAAGAAGGAGACCATCTCTAGGGAGGAGAGAGCTGGGTGGGTCCACTGGAGCCAGCTGAAATCGTGGGTCTGGTTGGGGGGCAGGAGGGTGCTGTTGCTGCCCAGGGGGTCCTCCTCCAGGCCCCAGGTCAGGTTGTTGAAGAAGGTCTCCAGAAGTTGCTTCATGGAGAGCTTGAGAGAGGAAAAAGTAATAAGAATAATAATTTTATTTATACCCCGCCCTCCCCAGCCAAGACCGGGCTCAAGGCGGCTAGCACCAGGTATAAAAACAATTGATTAAAACACAACTTAAAAACAAGATTAAAATACAACGTTAAAATGCAGCCTCATTTCAGTAGAAACTCAAATCAAAAACTTTTGGGGGATGAAAACGTCAAATCTTCACCAAGGCAGAAGAGCAGAAAACTCGGTGCAGGGGGTCCCCGAGGGTCATCCAGCCTGACCCCCTGCAATGAAGGAGTTGCAGCTGAAGAATCCCCGACCGATGCCTGCTTAAAAAGCCTCCAATGATTTAAAAGCCCTTCCAAGGTGTTGTTTGCAGGCAGCGAAAAGAGCACCGTCGAGGCTCTTCCCTTGTGTCAATTGGCAGGGAGTTCCAAAGATGGCTGGAAGGGCCTCATCGAAAAGGTGCTGAGAACTGGAACCGCAAACACTAATCTAGTCCCCCAACCATAGCTGTCAACTTACAGATTTGAAAATAAGGGACCAGCAGCCTCGAAAATAAGGGACCAGCAGCCAAAATAAGGGATTTTCAGAGCACAGGTATGTTCAGCTTCTGAGCCCCTCTGAGCCAAAGGCAGAAAGCCCAGCCAGCAGCCAAACGAAGCCTCAAGCGGTGGTTCCCACAGCGCAGCAACCCGGCAAAGGGGATGCAGCAAGGAAAACCACCGTCACCTCTCCGCTGGGAAGCGCTGAGCAAAGGCGAGTCCCCAGCCAACGCAGCCGATTTGATTGGCACAAGGCATGCAAGCTCCACCCCCCAGTCGTTCTCAGACTCCTTATTGGGTGAGCAACGCAGCCAAGCAACCCAGTTGGAGCCTCCCTCCTCCCTGGCCGGCAGGGAGGGAGGGAGAGGAGCTGCTTCCTTTGAAACCCGGGAAATTTAAGGGACATCATCAATAAGGGACAGCAGCGGGACACGGCGCTCGGATAAGGGACTTTCCCGCCAAATAAGGGACGGTTGACAGCTATGCCCCCCAACCCTCAATTGGTTATTACTATTGTGCTTTTAATCTTGCATTTTGATCTTCCGAAATGCTTTGAGTTCCTTTCATTATTCTTAGATAAATCTAATAAAAATAATAAAATAAAATCAGACGGCTGAGCAAAGAGGAGAGGGCACAATTCCTCTGTCCCAAGAGTTTGCACACTTACTTTTGAGCCAATGTACTGCCCCGAACCATGGGGGAATGTGATACTTGATAGCAGCAGGGAGACGAACCCAGCGTACAAAATTTTGCTGCAGAGAGAAGAGACACGATGTGGGTTGGTTTTGTTTAGATGTTGTCTTCCGGCGGGGGGGGGGGCAAGGGGGTCCACAGAGGAATAATAATAGGAATAATAATACTCCACTCATCGGGTTGGGTTTCCCCAGCCACTCTGGGCGGCTTCCAGCAAAATATTAAAAATATAATAAAACATCAGACATTAAAAGGGTGAAGGGGGCAGCCCCCAAATAACCCATTATCTCCAGATTCCCTGCTTTCGTTTTAAATATCTAGAATTTGTAGAGCATGGGATATGAGGGGAAATGTACATAGAACTGTAGACCTAGAAGGAACCACAAAACTCATCTAGTCTGACCCCATTGCAATGCAGGAATCTATTAGCAGAGGCACTATTCTTGTTGATTTTTTTAATTAAACTATAAGTCCAGCATCCTGTTCTCACAGTGGCCCAACAGTGGCTGGGTTTGGGAAACCCAGCAAGCAGGAGTCGAACACAAGAGCCACTGTGGTTTCCAACAACTGGTATTCACTGTCTCCTGTGGCAGGGAGTTCCGCAGTCTAACCACGTGCTGCTTGAAGGACTTTCTTTTACCAGCCCTGAATTTCCCAGCATCCAAATTCTGCCTGCTCCCCCTTTCAGTGTTTTATGCTGCCCATGCATCCCCCAGGAAATATATATATATGCAGATGGCTGTGATCCCTAGTGTGAACTCCCCTCTCCCCATCTCTGAGTGGTGAGAGACTCCAGGGGTCCCAATGCAGACTCAGAGTTCCATTTCCCTGGAATGAAGGTCTTTCGGACATTTGGTGGCGCTGTGAGAAATGAAGTTTTCTCCCCACTCCTTGAGCTCCGTTCTGCGCGGCGCAAGGCTTTCCTCTTCTCTGACTTCGCCCACCCACCCCTCTCCGCCCCAAACAGCAAACAAGGATTCGGGGTGAAGGTTTGGGGAGAGCCTTACTTGTTCGCCATAAAACGTTTGATTCTCAGCCGGTTCTGGAGAAAGTCGAGAATGTTCCGGTGGCAGAAGAGGAAGAGGCAGGAGATGCTGCCACAGAGGACGCTGGGCGGAGGGAAACAGAAACACAAGGGACCCAGGTGTCCGGGGAGGAAGTAGAGGCAAAACCTAGCGACGTCCACTCAATTCCCTTTTTTAAATATAACCTTTGTTATACAACAATTTACCTTAGACAATACACACAGTACACACCATACACAACAGAAACACACCACGCACGCCATTTAATATCATTATACTTTTATTATGTACATTCTCGATATTTTTGTACTCACCCCAAGATGGCATAGGAGAGAAGTTCTGGGAGGTCGTAGGGGAACTCGACGCGCCAACTGGTCTGGAACAGAATGGCCACGGTTTCTGGAGGGTATCATGTTGGGGGGAGAAGAGGGTGAACAGCCAGTAGTTAAAATACGCCTTGGTTTCCCATCCAACAGCCCCTGCCAGCACCTCTAACCCAGTTACGGACAGGTGAGGAAATTCAAGAGGCAAACAGCTCCAACCAAAAGCGGGGCCTTGTTGGTGGTGGCTCCAGAGTGGTGGCTCCCCCAACTGCCTGTGCTCTCATGGCAGAGACCAATGAAAACACTCTTCCCTTGGCAGACTTTTGGGATTAAGCCGGGAATGGCGCATTCACTGGCATCCTATGTGGAGGCAGCAAGCTCTGAGAATCTTTGCAGGAAGACTCGCTGGCTAATATTATTATTATTCTGCGTTTTCCCCATACTGAATCTCAAGGCACTTTCTTTGCCACCTAATATCCTAGCTTCTGGATTGCTTCATACTTGTCTACACATCAACGTTTCTTTATATCTTCTTTTTGGCGATCCCTCGTAGCCGAGTAAGATTGTCTTCCATGAACACGGTTTTAACAATGAGTCCGTAAGTGACTGTGGAGGCCAATTCTGGATCCACACGTCCTTCCACAGTGGGGACGTTGGTTTCTGGGCGGGAGTCCATCACGGTGTGGATTTGCCAAGCGTGCCTTCCTCTTAGCTCTTTTCTCCCTTGCGTCCTGAGTTCGAGTGTCTTCAAAGCCCAGGACACCTTTGGTAAAGGCTGTTCTCCAACTGGAGCGCTCGCAGGCCAGTGTTTCTCAATTGTCGGCGTTTATACTACTTTTTAAAGATTTGCCTTGAGACAGTCTTTAAACCTCTTTTGTTGACCACGAGCATTACGCTTTCCATTTTTAAGTTTGGAATAGAGTAGTTGCTTTGGGAGATGATCATCAGGCATCCGCACAACATGACCAGTCCAACGAAGTTGATGTTGAAGAATCACTGCTTCAACACTGGTGATCTTTGCTTCTTCCAGTCCCCTGGCATTAGTTCGCCTGTCTTCCCAAGGGATGTGTACAATTTTCCAGAGACACCTCTGATGCCTTGATAGTTTCCGCAATCCGTTCTATCACCTTTTAAAAAAGAGATTGATAATTTTGGCACTCCTAAAGTCTGCTGGGATCTCCCCTCTCTCCCAGATTTTTCCGATGAGCTTGTGAAGTTCAATTCTGCCCACTTTGAAGACGTGTTGGGCTGTGTCTAAAACTTGCCATTTAGGTTTTCAAACCTTTTTTGTAAACTTAGGATATTAGAAACAGTACCTTTGAATCCTTTGCTTCACCTAGGTTGAGCTAGGATTATAACCAGAACACGCAGGATGAAACAGTTAAATCTGCTATGATTAAATGGGCACAAGATGTCGGTCATAACATCATGTTTGCTGACTGGGAACAGTTGTGGACCACAGGTATGAAATTCACGGCATGTAATGCCCTAAGAGAGAATATTATGAAAATGATATACAGGTGGTACATGACACCAGTCAAGCTTGCAAAAATCTATCATTTGCCCGATAATAAATGTTGGAAGTGTAAAGAAAATGAAGGAGCATTCTTTCACCTTTGGTGGACGTGCCCAAAGATTAAGGCTTTCTGGGAGATGATTTAGAACGAAATGAAAAAAGTATTTAAATATACATTCCTTAAGAAGCCAGAGGCCTTTCTCTTGGGCATGGTCGGCCAATTGGTGCCAAAGAAGGACAGAACTTTCTTTATGTATGCAACAACAGCAGCAAGAATTTTCATCGCAAAGTATTGGAAGACACAAGAGCTACCCACCCTGGAAGAGTGGCAGATGAAGCTGATGGACTATATGGAATTGGCGGAAATGACTGGCAGAATCCGAGACCTGGGAGAAGAGTTGGTGGAAGAAGACTGGAAGAAATTTAAAGACTATCTTCGGAAATACTGTAAAATTAATGAATGTTAAAATTATGCTTGGATTGGTAATAAGTGGTAACTAGTGACAAAAGTTAATAAGATTATGTAAAAAAATGTATTGATAAATGGTTGAAAATATTGAGGTATAATATGTTATGACACAAAGTTAAGATATTTGAAAAAGGGTAAGAATTTGCTGAATCAAGTATGTAAATGGGAACACAAAAGGGGGGAGGTGTGAGGAGGTCAAGGATACAAGCATATGAATTTGAGGATATTGAGAAAAATGGATTTGCTTTATCTTTTTAACTTCTATTTTTTCTTAATTAGCTGTTTTTTGTGTATTTGGTGTGTTTTCTTTTTTGTATTGTCTATTTTTATCTGTGGTTTCTTTTTTTATTCTGTAAATTTTTACTTTTTTCTTTTGTAAAACTCTAATAAAAATTTATTTAAAAAATAAAAAATATATATATAACCAGAATTTTTGGGAGTTTTTACCCCCGTTTTGAATTTTGGTCGTTTAAGGTTTATGACTTTTCTAATTCCTTCTGAGGAAATGGAATAGTTCAGTGAAACGAGGTTTGCAGCCGGCATCCCATTAAAGCTTTGTACAATTCTAGGTTTTTTTCCCCCTTAAACTTTTTGATTTTTATTATTTGGTTTATTTTTATAAGATAATATTCCTAGTCGATTACTTCTCGTTTCCGGGATTTTCACGGCATTCCATTTGTTTTGTGTAATTTCTCAATCTTTTTTCTACCACTTTGAAGACTTCGGCAGGTATCCCATCAGGTCCACTGGCTTTGTGTTTTTCGTTTGGTTAATAGCTGTATACACCTCTTCCAGATTTGCAGTATATACCGGTATATATATATATAATAATAATAATAATAATAATAATAATAATAATAATAATAATACGATGTTATTGCCTGGGGAGGCACTCTGGCGCTGTTAACGCAGTGATTTGATTTCACTCCATTGGCAACAACATGCCTGGAGGCGGTTGGAGGATGGATGGCGGCTAACAGATTGAGGTTGAATCCTGACAAGACAGCAGTACTGTTTTGGGGGGACAGGAGGTGGATAGGTGTGGGGGACTCCCCGGTCCTGAATGGGGTAACTGTGCCCCTGAAGGACCAGGTGCGCAGCCTGGGAGTCATTCTGGACTCGCAGCTGTCCATGGAGGTGCAGGTTAATTCTGTGTCCAGGGTGGCTATCTGCCAGCTCCATCTGGTACACAGGATGAGACCCTTCCTGCCCGCGGACTGTCTCACCAGAGTGGTGCATGCTCTTGTTATCTCCCGCTTGGACTACTGCCATGCGCTCTATGTGGGGCTACCTTGGAAGGTAACCCGGAAACTGCAATTAATCCAGAATGCGGCAGCCAGACTGGGGACTGGGAGCGGCCGCCGAGACCACATAACACCAGTCTTGAAAGACCTAAATTGGCTCCCAGGTCGTTTCCGAGCACAATTCAAAGTGTTGGTGCTGACCTTGAAAGCCCTAAATGGCCTCAAGGGCCCAGTAGACCTGAAGGAGCGTCTCCACCCCCATCGCCCAGCTGAGGTCCAGCTCCGATGGTCTTCTGGCGGTTCCCTCATTGCGAGAAGTGAGGTTACAGGGAACCAGGCAGAGGGCCTTTTCGGTGGTGGCACCCGCCCTGTGGTTCACCCTCCCATCAGATGTGAAGGAAATAAGCAGCTATCTTCTTTTTAAAAGACATCCGAAGGCAGCCCTGTTTAGGGAAGTTTTTAATATTTAATGCTGTATTGTTTTTAACACTTGATTGGGAGCCGCCCAGAGTGGCTGGGGAAACTCAGCCAGATGGGCGGGGTATAAATAATAAATTATGATGATGATGATGATGGTGATGATGCAGCTGTTAAAGACACATTATCCCATCAGGGAAACTGCCCCGCCCATTGACTCTCCCTCCTTTTCACTTCCTGCCATGTCTTCCGCATTTACCTCTTGTGTTGTTGAGCACAGCTAGCAAGCGGAACGTGAGGGCTGCGCAGGTCGCAGCGAAGAATCCCCGCCAGTAATCGCGGACGGCAAAGTGGGTGCCCGTGGCCTCCACCCCAAACAGCACTCCTGCGGGGAGAGAGAACTATTGTGAAAAGGGGGGGGTGGGATGCACGGCCGGATTTAGGCATAGCTGTCAAGTGTCCCTTATTTGGCGGGAAAGTCCCTTATCCCAGCGCCGTGTCCCGCTGCTGTCCCTTATTGATGATGTCCCTTAAATTTTCCAGGTTTCAAAGGAAGCAGCTCCTCTCCCTCCCTCCCTGCCGGCCAGGGAGGAGGGAGGCTCCAACTGTGTTGCTTGGCTGCGTTGCTTACCCAATAAGGAGTCTGAGAACGACTGGGGGGTGGAGCTTGCATGCCTGGTGCCGATCAAATTGGCCGCGTTGCCTGGGGACTCGCCTTTGCTCAGTGCTTCCCAGCAGAGAGGTGACGGTGGTTTTCCTTGCTGCATCCCCTTTGCCGGGCTGCTGCGCTGTGGGAACCACCGCTTGAGGTTTTGTTTGGCTGCTGGTTGACTAAAAACGCTTATTTTGGCTGCTGATCCTTTATTTTAGAGGCTGCTGGTCCCTTATTTTTAAATCTGTAAGTTGACAGCTATGGATTTAGGTTCGATGAGACCCTGAGCTACTGAAGGTACTGGGGCCCTTTCTATGTCCAGCTGTCCTTTGTCGACAACAAATGGTCGCTGTTTTTTGGGTTGAATATATGCTATATGGTCATTTATGGACCTCATAGATATCTCAAGCCATTTGCCCATGTTGCTGCACAACCAGTCCATGCAGAATGTTGGCACCCTGTATATAGAAAGGAGCAAACCAGGGATATTTTAGGGAGCAGGCTAGCAGGCGAAGAGTCGGACATGACTTAACAACAACAACAAGAGGAAGAACATATGCTATATGGTAATTTATGGACTGAATAGGTATCTGAAGCCATTTGCCCATGTTGCCACACAACCAGTCCATGCAGAATGTAGGCACCCTATACAGTGGTACCTCGTGTTACATACACTTCAGGTTACAGACTCCGCTAACCCAGAAATAGTGCTTCAGGTTAAGAACTTTGCTTCAGGATGAGAACAGAAATCGGGCTCTGGCGGCACGGCGGCAGCGGGAGGCCCCATTAGCTAAAGTGGTGCTTCAGGTTAAGAACAGTTTCAGGTTAAGTACGGACCTCCGGAACGAATTAAGTACTTAACCTGAGGTACCACTGTATATAGAAAGGAGCAAACTAGGGATATTTTAGGGAGCAGGCGAGCAGGCGAAGAGCCGGACATGACTAAACAACAACAACAACATATGCTATATGGTAATTTATGGACCTCATAGGTATCTCAAGCCATTTGCCCATGTTGCCACGCAACCAGTCCATTAATATACAAGACGTAACTGGCAGTACTTTTGAATAAATAAGGTATACTATTCATTGCATCAAACTGTAGATTTCAGTGGAAGTCTATTTATTGTGCTTGTCCATATAATCTTGCTTTGTACCAGTCGCTGGTTACTGCAACCACTACTATGCTGTAAGATTCACTATCCTGTAATATTACATATGGTATGCACAGTTGTTTATGGTTTTTTATATTAATTTTGCTGTAAAAATGTGTGAGATTACGATATTGTATTTATTTGCATTACCTAGAGCCTGTTCTACTGATGGAGCCTAGGATAGCAAAACAAGGCTAATATTCCGGAAATCCTTGTCTTAGATTCTGTGGAACTGTAAGAACCCTTCATGTGGATTACTGGACTCTATAAACAGACAAAAAACCTAGGCAGCATCTTAAAAAGCAGAGACATCACCTTGCCGACAAAGGTCCGTATAGTTAAAGCTATGGTTTTCCCAGTAGTGATGTATGGAAGTGAGAGCTGGACCATCAAGAAGGCTGATCGCCAAAGAATGGATGCTTTTGAATTCTGGTGCTGGAGGAGACTCTTGAGAGTCCCATGGACTGCAAGAAGATCAAACCTCTCCATTCTGAAGGGAATCAGCCCTGAGTGCTCACTGGAAGGACAGATCCTGAAGCTGAGGCTCCAAGACTTTGGCCACCTCAGGAGAAGAGAAGACTCCCTGGAAAAGACCCTGATGTTGGGAAAGATGGAGGGCGCAAGGAGAAGGGGACGACGGAGGAAGAGATGGTGGGACAGTGTTCTTGAAGCCACAAACATGAGTTTGACCAAACTGCGGGAGGCAGCGGAAGACAGGAGGGCCTGGCGTGCTCTGGTCCACGAAGAGGCAGACACGACTAAACGACAACAACAACATAAACAGACAGGTGGAATAGACACTTATACTTGTACGGACCTTATGCATGAACTGACTAGAGAATGAACTGATCCACTGGGTCTTCTGCTTTTTTCGTTGAACTTTATGAGACCTCCATTGAAATCTACAATTTGATACAGTGAATAGTATACCTTATTTATTCAAAAGTACAGCCGGTTACGTCTTGGGTGTTTATTGAGTAATGCCCTTAGTTACCTCCCACGGGAGCCACGAAACAGCAAGCCACTCCTGCAGCTGCCCCAGCCACCAGCAGCTCATATTTGCGCCCCGGGTTCTGCAGAGAAGCAACGGAGGATGTGAGGTGCCTTGCAAACCACGATTTAGATCACGATTTAAATCACTAGTGAGTAAGACCTGATTTAAATCTCTCTTTTTTCCTACAGAAAGACTCGTTCTAATAATAATAATAGATTTTTATTTATACCCCGCCCTTCCCAGTTCAAAAACCGGGCTCAGGGCAGCTAACAAATTTAAAACACTTTAAAACACTTTATTATAAAATTATTGCTGGTATAACCTTAATATTTACAACCAGGTGAAGGTTTCATTTTAGGAATAGTAAATTTTCAGAGTAGTTTTTACAGTTATATACAAAAATTTACTTAGAATTTGGTTATACTATTTGGAAATACATAGACAGATAACGATGAAATTATTGTGAAGTTAACTGTTTCTATTTGGACAACGTTTATGCTGTACTTTATCGGAAGGAGAAAAATAATCATTTTCTTTATAACAGTTTAAACAACTTATTTATCTAAAGCAATAACATTATAGCATATGTATCCATGTTTGTTAACTGATGTGATTAAACCTTTTTTTATTATTTTTAAACATTCACAAACTTTTTATTGATAATAATCAGCTAAATAGTTTGAGGATCTATACAACATCCCGAAAACAGCATTCTCAGAGAAATCAAAGACTGGAACAGAGGGAAGCCGGGGGGTGGGGGTGGGGGTGGGGGGGTTGTGTGGGAGGGTGGGGAGGAGGGAGGAAAAATGGGGGGAAAATAAGGATGATACGTTTCTGGATAATATGTTTTGTTTTAATTTTGAACAAATAAATAAATAAAATAAAGCAGAGACTTGGTGGCCATCTTTCCCGGAGACTTTAGCTGGAATTCCTGGATTTTCGGGGGTTGGACTAGATGACCCACCGGGTCCCTTCCAACCGTACAATGCTACGATTGTGTGGTTCCATGTGTGCATTATCGGCGCATGAACACCTTCCCCTTTTGACTGCTTTGGGTTGGGGCAGCTCAGTGGCACTTACCTCAGCAGAACCTGCAAATCTGACCATGACTTTGCCCAGCATTGAAGCCAAGATGGAGGCCATGTGGACAAACGGGCCCTGTGAGAAGAGGAAGGTCAAGGTTATGGGTGCAATCGGGGGGCAGAAAGACACATGGCACCAGCGCAGCAGCAACTTCGTCACGTTTTAATGCTCAAATTATCTCTCACACGACCTCAGGCCCCAGGAAAGCAAGACGCAACACCGATGTACAGTGGTACCTTGGGTTAAGTACCGTATTTTTCGCCCTATAGGACGCACTTTTCCCCCTCCAAAAATGAAGGGGAAATGTGTGTGCGTCCTATGGGGCGAATGCAGGCTTTCGCTGAAGCCTGGAGAGCGAGAGGGGTCGGTGCGCACAGAACCCTCCCGCTCTCCAGGCTTCAGGAGAGCCGCAGCGCCAGCCCCACAAGGTCGGGGGACAGCGGGGAGGCGGAACGCCGTCATCCCGCTGTCTCCCGATGTGGTTTGGAGGCTGACGGCGGGGAGGCGCGTGCTTCTCCCCGCCGCCAGCCCCGCAAGCTCCGGGGACAGTGGGGAGGCGCAGCGCGTCTTCCCGCTGTCCGCGGACCTGGTCTGCAGGCGGGCGGCGGGGAGAAGAGCGCTTCTCCCCGCTGCCTGCCCCGCAAGCTCCGGGGACAGCCGGCCCCACAAGCGCCTGGGGGGAAATAAATTTTTTTTCTTTATTTCCCCCCCAAAAAACTTGGTGCGTCCTATGGGCCGGTGCGTCCTATGGGGCGAAAAATACGGTGCTTAATTCATTCCAGAGGTCCATTCTTAACCTGAAGCACCACTTTAGCTAATGGGGTCTCCCGCTGCCGCCGCACGATTTCTGTTCTCATCCTGAAGCAAAGTTCTTAACCTGAAGCACTATTTCTGGGTTAGCGGAGTCTGTAACCTGAAGCACCTGTAACCTGAAGCGTCTGTAACCCGAGGTACCGCTGTATCTTAAAATTGATGAAATAATTCTTGGATGCGTACAGGCGGTGGAATCCACAGCAATGGTCCGCTCTCTCCCTTCTGGGGTTTTCAATTCTTGTCTTATAGATGAGAGTGCAATTGAAAAGTAAATTGGGAACACAGTTGCCTGGATTGTAATCACCTCCCAAGTACAGTGGTACTTTGGTTCTCAAACGCCTTGGTACTCAAACAACTCAGAACCCAAACACTGCAAACCCAGAAGTAAGTGTTCCGGTTTGCAAACCTTTTTTGGAAGCCGAACACGATCTGTTTTGCGTGCCACACTTCCGTTTTGAGTCTTACGCTGAGGTCTGCCTGTTTTTGCTATTTATTTTGCGTTTTTTGTTTTTCTGGCTCTTTTTTGTTTTGTTTTTGTGACTGTGTGGAACCCAGTTCAGCTTTCGACTGACTGATTGTGTGCATTGTTTATTGATTTCATTTTATAGAACAATGGTCTCCTTAGATAGTAAAATTCTTGTTAAATGGGTATTTTGGGGGTTGTTTTTAAAAGTCTGGAACGGATTGATCCGTTTTGCATTGCTTTCTATGGGAAAGCACGCCTTGGTTTTGGAACGCTTTGGTTTTGGAACGGATTAAGTTTGAGAACCAAGGTGCCACTGTATACAGCTGCCAATCCATATGTGGAATTAAAAAATTAGACCAAATGTTGGTTGGTTGGTTTTTTTAAAGGGTTAGGCTCTAGACCTCATGAGGCCTGATTTCTAAAGGCTCTTGTATATGTGCGGCACTGGGTGGAAAATAGCACACAGCACCAGACATATCTGACACCCGCCCCAAGACTTCCTCCTCTGCCGGAATGTAAGAAAGTAAAAAGCTTTTGGGAAATGATTTATAATGAATTGAAGAAAATGTTGAAATATACATTTGTTAAGAAACCAGAAGCATTTTTATTAGGCATTACAGGTAATGAGATAAATAAGAAAGAAAAGAAGTTATTTTTGTACGCAGTGACAGCAGCAAGAATATTGATGGCCCAGAAATGGAAACAAGAGGAGCTACCTACGTTAGAAGAAGGGAGAACGAAAATGACTGATTACGCAGAATTGGACAGAATGACAGGAAGGATCCGAAACCGACAAGATCAAAGATTCACAGAAGATTGGGAAAAATTTATTGAATTTTTGCAAAAATTAAGTGATAATCAGATTACGTTTGTAAGTTTTAATGAAGCATTGTGATGGGAAATATGCATTAAAAGGGGATGAAGTTTTACAGTAATAAGATAAACAATAAAATAGAAATGTGTTTAAAGTTAAAATATGAAGGATTTACAGACAAGTTGAGGGAAGTCGAAAAAAGAGAACTAAGATGCAAATAAGATGTATGGAGTGTATAATTTTGTTTTGTATTTGAAGATTAATAATATATACATATATATATAAAGACTTCCTCCTCTGCCATGCACACAATTCCCTCCCCCTGAACCAGAGGCACCCGCGCCATTCGAACTCACCACTTTCCCAAGGAAGATGGTGCTCCCAGCCGCTAAGGTGCAAAGGACCCCCACCAGCTTGGCCACCAGCGTCCGAAAGGTGAAGAATTCACGCAGCACAACCCCACGGAGAGCCACCTTCAGCTCGGGGATCCCAGAGCCTGTGGGAAAAGAGTCCAGAAAACGCCAATCAATCAGAACCACGAAATCATGGAACTGGAAGGGACCCAAGGGTCATCCAGTCCACCCCCCCTGCAACGCAAGAATATGATCAATAATAATATGATGATAATAATTTATTATTTATACCCCGCCCATCTGGCTGGGTTTCCACTCTGGGCGGCTTCCAACAAAACATTAAAATACAATAATTCATCAGATATTAAAAGCGTCCCTAAACAGAGCTGCCTTCAGATGTCTTCTAAAAGTAAGATAGCTGTTTATTGACATCTGGTGGGAGGACGTTCCACAGGGCGGGCGCCACCACCGAGAAGGCCCTCTGCCTGGTTCCCTGTAACCTCACTTCTTGCAGGGAGGGAACTGCCAGAAGGCCCTCGGAGCTGGACCTCAGTGTCTGGGATGGACGATGGGGGTGGAGACGCTCCTTCAGGTTGTTGCAGGAATTTATGTATAGGTTGGGGGGGTGTTTGCCCCTCCAGCAGATATCACGCACATGCAGCCCACTACCAAAATCAGCACAATCACTTTTGTGACTTTTGTGACTTGTCCCCACAAAACACTTCATCGCAGTTTATTCCTATCTATTCAAAGGGCCTTTGCTGCACCATACCAAATGTAAGAATTCGCTGATAGATGTGTCTCTGTACTGGCTCACTGGGAAAACTTCAGAAATTCATATAGACATGTGAGCTCCACTACTCAGCAGCCCCTCTGCCTGAGTGATAATCCCTGGCATCCTGATACCTGAGTGCCAGACAGGTAACCATTCCAGAAATACCAAACCCAGATGAAGACAAAAGGGTGGGATTAACTTGGCTGGGAAACAGGGAAATGTAAATACCGGTATCTCTTTTGTTACACTTGATGGGTGTTTGGTGGAGGGCAGGGTCCAGGATGCTCAGATTCCTGCCACCAGACCACCCCTTTCATGATGTAACCGTGATGTATGAGTGATGTAGTTTGGGGGGGAGGTGTAACATGGGGATTAGGTAAAGGGACCCCTGACCATTAGGTCCAGTCGTGGCCGACTCTGGGGTTGCGGCGCTCATCTCGCTTTATTGCCCGAGGGAGCCGGCGTACAGCTTCCGGGTCATGTGGCCAGCTTGACTAAGCCGCTTCTGGCGAACCAGAGCAGCGCACGGAAACGCCATTTACCTTCCCGTCGGAGCGGTACCTATTTATCTACTTGCACTTTGACGTGCTTTCGAGCTGCTAGGTTGGCAGGAGCAGGGACCGAGCAACGGGAGCTCACCCCATCGCAGGGATTCGAACCGCCGACCTTCTGATCGGCAAGTCCTAGGCTCTGTGGTTTAACCCCACAGCGCCACCAGCTAATAAAAGTTTGGGTTCTCTTTTGTTTGGGGCTTCCATCTTGTTCCACCTTGTGGCAGGTGGGAGTCCTGTCGCGACAATCTTCAATAAAGTCCAAACCTACTGGCTGCTGTTTTGCTCTGGTATTCCTGGCTGGTGTCCTTGTTTTTTGTCCAAGGGAGCCCTCAAATTTCTCCGTTAACAATGTATACTGTGCTGAGGCTGTTTAAGGCTTTCAAGGTCAGCACCAACACTACAATTCCATGATAAGTTTGAAGAAAATGTTCCATTTAACATTTGTTTAAAAACCCGAGGCATTTTTGTTGGGGATTGTAGGGAAAGACCTGCCAAAAAAATTGAAAAACATCTTCATGTATGCGACAACGGCCGCGAGAGTTCTGGTAGCACAAGGATGGAAGACTGAAAAAACCCCAACTATAGAATCATGGCAAGAAAAATTGATGGACTATGCAGAACTGGCAAAACTGACATATAAGCTACGGGACAAGGATAACTGTGACTTTAAGGATGAATGGGAACCCTTTGCAAAGTATATGAAGACGCAACAAAGCGAACTGGACTCCTTGGCCGGCTTTGAATAAACATTCACAAACTTTTTACTGATAATAATCAGCTAAATAGTTTGAGGATCTATACAACTTTGTATAGGACGCGGGTGGCGCTGTGGGTTAAACCACAGAGCCTGGGACTTGCCGATCAGAAGGTCGGCGGTTCGAATCCCCGCGACGGGGTGAGCTCCCGTTGCTCAGTACCTGCTCCTGCCAGCCTAGCAGTTCAAAAGCACGTCAAAGTGCAAGTAGATAAATAGGTACCACTCTGGTGGGAAGGTAAACGGTGTTTCCATACGCTGCTCTGCTCTGGTTCGCCAGAAGCGGCTTAGTCATGCTGGCCACATGACCCGGAAGCTGTACGCCGGCTCCCTCGGCCAGTAAAGCGAGATGAGCGCCGCAACCCCAGAGTCGGCCACGACTGGACCTGATAGTCAGGGGTCCCTTTACCTTTACCTTTACAACTTTGTAACATGCAGAAAACAGCATTCTTAGAGAAACCAAAGACTGGAACTGGGGGAAGTCGGGGGGTGGGGGGGTGGTTTTTGTGTGGGAGGGTGGGGGGAGGGGAAATGGGGGGGAAACAAGGATGATATGTTTTTGGATAATATGTCTTGTTATAATTTTGAATAAAAAAAAACCAATTCCATGATAAGTAACTGCGCCACAAATCTCTCTCTTTAGCTGCCTCCAACAACCAAGGCAAGCCTCACTTACCGGCCGCTTGGGGAGAGATGTACTTTGCGGCAGCAGCAGAGACCATCATCAGAACCACGTGGTAGGAAGTCCAGGAGAAGAACTGCAGGTAACCAGAGTCCGCCAGCCCGTCGTAAACCCACAGGTGAGCTGCGTGGAGGCAGGAGCCAAACATCAGTGGTTCATCATCTCATTTAGGCGCCCAGCAGCTGCTTTGAACTACAATTCCCAGCAGCCCTACTTAGGAACACAAGAATCTGCCTTATACCAAATCAGAACCCATGGGTCTGGCCCCCTATTGTCTTTTTATTTACTTAAAAGTTTTTATTTATACATTTCATTAGTTTCACAGTCAATTTAACATTTCAAAGTTTGACTTCCTTCTCCCTCCTTCTGAGCTTCCTTGAATTTGTTTTTTGATATTTTGTGCATATGCAAATTTATTTAATTTTGCTCATTTATTCATCTGCTTTAAATCTATACTCTTATGAAACTGCAGGTTGTTACAATAATCCCGCCAATGTTTTTATCTGTTTGCAATTTATCTGTAAATATTCTATAAACCATTTCCACTCTTTTATAAAAAGTCTGTTGTCTTGATTTCTTACTCTTCCGGTAAGTTTCGCCATTTCTGCATATTCCATAAATTTTTGTGTCCATTCTTCCTTTGCTGGGACTTCCGCTTCTTTCCATTTTGGGGCAAGTAACATTCTTGCTGCTGCAGTCACATATATGAATAGATTTCTATACTGTTTAGGTAGTTTTACCCTTATAATTATAATTATAAGGGTAGTTTTACCCTTATAATACCCTTTCCATTTTGGGGCAAGTAACATTCTTGCTGCTGCAGTCACATATATGAATAGATTTCTATACTGTTTAGGTAGTTTTACCCTTATAATCATCTACTTCTGCTTCATTGACTATGCAAAAGCCTTTGACTGTGTCGACCACAGCAAACTATGGCAAGTTCTTAAAGAAATGGGAGTACCTGATCACCTCAACTGTCTCCTGAGAAATCTCTATGTGGGACAAGAAGCTACAGTTAGAACTGGATATGGAACAACTGATTGGTTCAGAATTGAGAAAGGAGTACGACAAGGCTGTATATTGTCTCCCTGCTTATTTAACTTATATGCAGAATTCATCATGCGAAAGGCTGGGCTGGATGAATCCGAAGCCGGAATTAAGATTGCCGGAAGAAATATCAACAACCTCAGATATGCAGATGACACAACCTTGATGGCAGAAAGTGAGGAGGAATTAAAGACCCTTTTATTGAGGGTGAAGGAGGAGAGCGCAAAATATGGTCTGAAGCTCAACATCAAAAAAACGAAGATCATGGCCACTGGTCCCATCACCTCCTGGCAAATAGAAGGGGAAGAAATGGAGGCAGTAAGAGATTTTACTTTCTTGGGCTCCATGATCACTGCAGATGGTGACGGCAGTCACGAAATTAAAAGACGCCTGCTTCTTGGGAGAAAAGCAATGTCAAACCTAGACAGCATCTTAAAAAGTAGAGACATCACCTTGCCAACAAAGGTCCGTATAGTAAAAGCTATGGTTTTCCCAGTAGTGATGTATGGAATGTATATATATATATATATATATATATATATTTAAGATACCTAGACGGCATCTTAAAAAGCAGAGACATCACCTTGCCAACAAAGGTCCGTATAGTTAAAGCTATGGTTTTCCCAGTAGTGATGTATGGAAGTGAGAGCTGGACCATAAAGAAGGCTGATGGCCGAAGAATGGATGCTTTTGAATTCTGGTGCTGGAGGAGACTCTTGAGAGTCCCATGGACTGCAAGAAGATCAAACGTATCCATTCTGAAGGAAATCAGCCCTGAGTGCTCACTGGAAGGACAGATCCTGAAGCTGAGGCTCCAATACTTTGGCCACCTCATGAGAAGAGAAGACTCCCTGGAAAAGACCCTGATGTTGGGAAAGATGGAGGGCACAAGGAGAAGGGGACGACAGAGGATGAGATGGTTGGATGGTGTTCTTGAAGCTACCAGCATGAGTTTGATCAAACTGCGGGAGGCAGTGGAGGACAGAAGTGCCTGGCGTGCTCTGGTCCATGGGGTCACGAAGAGTCGGACACGACTAAACGACTAAACAACAACAACAACACCCTTATAATTCCCAGAAGTAAACCGTTCCGGTACTTCCAGGTTTCGGCAGGTCCGTAACCCAAAAAAACACAACCTGAAGCGTCTGTAACCCGAGTTATGACTGTATTTATGTGCACTACAACAGCGGCTAGGATATTAAAGGTAAAGGTAAAGGGACCCCTGACCATTAGGTCCAGTCGTGGCCGACTCTGGGGTTGCGGCGCTCATCTCGCTTTATTGGCCGAGGGAGCCGGCGTATAGCTTCCGGGTCATGTGGCCAGCAGGACTAAGCTGCTTCTGGCGAACCAGAGCAGCGCACGGAAACGCCGTTTACCTTCCCGCCAGAGCGGTACCTATTTATCTACTTGCACTGATGTGCTTTCGAACTGCTAGGTTGGCAGGAGCAGGGACCGAGCAACGGGAGCTCACCCCGTCGCGGGGATTCGAACCGCTGACCTTCTGATGGGCAAACCCACGAGGCTCTGTGGTTTAACCCACAGCGCCACCCGCGTCCCGGCTAGGATATTACCAGCCCAAAATGGAAAGACAAGAAGATACCAACGAAAGAAAAATGGCAAGAAAAATTGACAGAATACACTGAGAGGGCGAAATTAACTGGAAAACTTAAGAGACAAGGACTTAGCAGGGTTTTTCAATCCAGCGGAGGATCGGACGGCAGGATGGATGCAGCAGCAGGGAGGGCAGAAGGCAGAGAAGCTCACCTTGCTGGAATTTCGAGACGGTGACATCCAGGCCAAAGCTGACCATTGCCATGCAGATGCCAAGGAGGAACAGGAAGACCCAATCTTCGCCGAACTTGAGGATCTGAGAGCGGATGCAGAGCCCGAGAGCTGGAAGAAGATAACAACAACAACAATTTATTATTTTATACCCTGCCCATCTGGCTGAGTTTCCCCAGCCACTCTGGGCAGCTCCCAATCAAGTGTTAAAAACAATACAGCGTTAAATATTAAAAACTTCCCTAAACAGGGCTGCCTTCAGATGTCTTTTAAAGATAGGATAGCTGCTTATTTCCTTCACATCTGGTGGGAGGGCGTTCCACAGGGAGGGCGCCACCACCGAAAAGGCCCTCTGCCTGGTTCCCTGTAACCTCACTTCTCGCAATGAGGGAACCGCCACAAGGCCCTCGGCACTGGATCTCAGCGTCCGGGCTGGACGATGGGGGTGGAGATGCTCCTTCAGGTATACAGGACCGAGGCCGTTTAGGGCTTTAAAGGTCAGCACCAACACTTTGAATTGTGCTCGGAAACATACTGGGAGCCAATGCAGATCTCTCAGGACCGGTGTTATGTGGTCCCAGCGGCCGCTCCCAGTCACTAGTCTAGCTGCTGCATTCTGGATTAATTGCAGTTTCCGGGTCACCTTCAAAGGTAGCCCCACATAGAGCGCATGGCAGTAGTCCAAGTGGGAGATAACTAGAGCATGTGTCACTCTTGCAAGACAGTCTGCGGGCAGGAAGGGTCTCATCCTGTGTACCAGGTGGAGCTGATAGACAGCTGCCCTGGACACAGAACTGACGTGCACCTCCATGGACAGCGGTGAGTCCACAATGACTCCCCGGCTGCGCACCTGGTCCTTCGGGGGCACAGTTACCCCATTCAGGACCAGGGAGTCCTCCACACCTGCCCGCCCCCTGACCCCCAAGAACAGTACTTCTGTCTTGTCAGGATTCAACCTCAATCTGTTAGCCGCCATCCATCCTCCAACCGACAAGAGTTCCTGGGGTCCCCCCTCAAGCCCGACACCCCCAACGTGGACCCCCCACTTTCCCTCCCACGCTGGATAAAGCCCTGCCAAGGATTTATTTTTTTTTTTTTTTTTAAATAATATTTATTGAAGTTTCCAAAATACAGAAAGAGAAGAAAAGAAATTATGAAGATACATTCAGAACCTTATTTTCAAACATCCACTTTCTGGGACTCCCCCCTTCCCCCACCCCTACTGTATTCCCCTTTCATATTGTTGTTTCCACAAGTTCTATTTCTGATTTAAAGCACAATTTATATACCCCATTGTTCAAATTTAAATTTATACAAACCTTATGCAACACCCTTGATAAAAAAAAAGCAAAAGATCTCTCCCCATAGCCCACCCCCTTTTCTTTCCACAATGTCCCCCTTTTTTCCCATTAAAGTAAAAGCACACAGAATAAAAGTATAAAAAAATAAAAAATATATTAGAAAAAAGAAAACCAATTCAGAAAATAGTTGCAAGCCTTTGGATTCTAATTCTCCCTCCCCTTCCCCGGTTTAATTTCCCTTATCCTCCAATCTATGTTTCCAGCCTGGAAATCTTAAGTCCATCAATCCCATTTTTCCCCCAACTCCTTGCAGAATTATTTCCCATTTCTAGGATTACTTTCTTTAAAAATTAATTCCTAAATCTTTAAAAATGTCAAATTATAAAATTCCCCCCATTGTTCTTTCAAGGTTATAGTCCAGCTTCCTCTTGTTCCGCTGCTAAAACTTTCTTATTCAGAAGTTTAGTAACTCTACATGGGTTGTTGTTATTCAGGAACAAAAACTTGCGTTCAGTCCCTTCCTTCTTCAGTAAGGTATTCTGTTGTCTCCTTTTAGTCTAAACACCCTGTAGACAAGATTCAGTTTCCGTTTTGCAGCTTTCCCAGGAGATAACCAGTTCTGTGAAATTCCGGAGTGTTGTATTTTTCCCGGCTTACGCCCATCTTTGTAATGTCCCGAAACTCCTCTAGGGGGGTTGTTGTAACTTTGTTTCCAAAAATCCGATTGTTCTCCGTATTTTCGCCATTTTGTATTCAAGTCTTAATAAATTATATCAAGTTGTAACAAATTTGACCAGCAAGGTCCTTGTAATAAAATCCTCTTTAATATTCCGACTTTGACAGCTACTTTGTCAGCTGTCAAAATCACCGGCTCTTTTCACCAGGCTCACTCCTCAATCGCCCCGGTTCCCAGGGAGGGGGGTGCATTTTCCTTCTCCTTCAATTCTTCCTCCAGCACAATTCTTGTACTTTCCCATCATGGAATTCTTAATTTAGCAAAAATACCGTTCTTTTTGGGCCTTGGCTTCCCAATCCTTGTTTTAAAATGTCTACAATAGGGAGGGGGACTGACTTCCTTTTTAGATCCCCCCCCGCTCGTCTCAAATCCCAAAAATTTTTCTTCTTTTAAACCCGATTTCCAATTTACTCACGGGTTGTTGTTAAAAGTCCAAATTCTCAATGGAAGAAGTCAGCGCTCTCCGCCGGATGGCATGCGGCTTCGCTCGGCAGGGATGGCAGAGGACTCAAAGCACCACGCTTCTCCCCGGCACCCGATCCGTAGCCTTTAAAAAGGCTCCTTCACGAGTCGGGAGGGCGCTAGCGGTGCTAGCCGAGTCTCCAAGTCCACGGCCCCCGTGGCCGTGGTTTCTAAGGGTCCCCGCATCGCCGGTGCGGTAAAACCCAGCCCCTGCCGAGCCGGCTCCCTCCGGAGCTCGGAGGGAGTCCGCCATTCGGCGATGGCGCCAACCCGGAAGTGCCCTGCCAAGGATTTAACCCACCGCACCAACCTTCCCCCCCCCCACCTGGCACTCTCCAGATATTTTTGCACAACCTCAGCTGGTGAAGCTGGGAGTTGCAGCTGGGAATGGTAGAATTGCAGAGGTGGAAGGGACCCCCAAAGGCCATCTATTCTGACCCCCCATGATGCAGGAATCACAGGTGAAGAATCCCTGGCAGGTAGCCATCCTTGTTGTTGTTTAGTTGTTTAGTCATGTCCGCCTCTTTGTGTCCCCCTGGACCAGAGCACGCCAGGCACTCCTGTCTTCCACTGCCTCCCACAGTTTGGTCAAACTCATGCTGGTCCCTTCGAGAACACTGTCCCACCATCTCGTCCTCCATCGTCCCCTTCTCCTTGTGCCCTCCATCTTTCCCTGCATCAGGATCTTTTCCAGGGAGTCTTCTCTTCTCATGAGGTGGCCAAAGTCTTGGAGCCTCAGCTTCAGGATCTGTCCTTCCAGTGAGCACTCAGGGCTGATTTCCTTCAGAATGGAGAGGTTTGATCTTCTTGCAGTCCATGGGACTCTCAAGAGTCTCCTCCAGCACCAGAATTCAAAAGCATCCATTCTTTGGCCATCAGCCTTCTTTGTGGTCCAGCCATCCTACCTCTGTTTAGAACAGTGGTGCCCAAACCTTTTTTCAAAGAGGGCCAAATTTGATGAAGTGAAGGGCCGTAGGGGCCGACCAAAGTGCAGACCAAAGTTGTTGACCTTCTGTTGAGGGGTTTTTTAAGACTGTACCCCAGGAAATAAACTGCCACAGGGGCTGGATTAAACCGACCGGAGGGCCGGATTAGGCCCCCGAAACGGACTTTGGACATGCCTGGTTTAGAAAACCTCCAGTGAAGGAGAATTGATCACTTTTCCAGTGAGGCTAAACAGCTCTTCCTATCAGAAAGCTCTTCCTGATTTTTAATCGAATTTCCTTTCTTGTAGCTTAAATGCATTGGTTTGTGTCCTACGCGAAAACGAGCTTGCTCCATCTTCCATGTGACAGCCCTATAGATATTTGAAGGCAGCTATCCTATTCCTTCTCAGTCTGCTCTTTTCCAGGCTGAACATCCTCAACTTCCTCAACCGTACCTCATCAGGCTTGGTTCACTGTAGTCATATTCTCTGCACACATTCCAACCTGTCAATATCCTTCTTAAATTGTGGTGCCCAGAACTGGACACAGGACTCCAGGTGAGGTCTGACCAAGGCAGAATAGAGCAGAACTATTCCTTCTCTTAGGGACGCAGGTGGTGCTGTGGTCTAAACCACTGAGCCTAGGGCTTGCCGATCGGAAGGTCGGCAGTTCGAATCCCCGCAATGGGGTGTTCGGTCCCTGCTCTTGCCAACCTAGCAGTTCGAAAGCACCTCAAAGTGCAAGTAGATAAATAGGTACCACTCCGGCGGGAAGGGAAACGGCGTTTCCATGCGCTGCTCTGGTTCGCCAGAAGCGGCTTAGTCATGCTGGCCACATGACCCAGAAGCTGTCTGCGGGCAAACACCGGCTCCCTCAGCCTATAGAGCGAGATGAGCGCCGCAACCCCAGAGTTGTCCGCGACTGGACCTAACAGTCAGGGTACCCTGACCTTTATTCCTTCTCTTGATCCAGACACTAGACGTCGGTTGACGCCGCCTAGAATTGCATTAGCCTTTTTTGCTGCTGCATCACACTGCGGACTCATGTTCAGTTTGTGGTCCATTGGAAGTGAGAGCTGGACCATAAAGAAGGCTGATGGCCAAAGAATGGATGCTTTTGAATTCTGGTGCTGGAGGAGACTCTTGAGAGTCCCATAGACTGCAAGAAGATCAAACCGATCCATTTTTAAGGAAATCAGCCCTGAGTGCTCACTGGAAGGACAGATCCTGAAGCTGAGGCTCCAAGACTTTGGCCACCTCATGAGAAGAGAAGACTCCCTGGAAAAGACCCTGATGTTGGGAAAGATGGAGGGCAGAAGGAGAAGGGGACGACAGAGGAAGAGATGGTGGGACAGTGTTCTCGAAGCTACCAGCATGAGTTTGACCAAACTGCGGGAGGCAGTGGAAGACGGAGTGCCTGGCGTGCTCTGGTCCAGGGGGTCACGAAGAGTCGGACACGACTAAACGACTAAACAACAACAACATGACTTCCCTTGATCAGGACACTAGACTTCCCTTGTCGCTGAGCTACGGCCAAATCTCCTAGCAAGAGACCAAGATTCTAGTCCTCACTGTCCTGAGCAAAGGGCTGGATTAAATGACTAAACAACAAGACCCCTAGATCCTTTTCACATGCAACTCACATCAGCCTCAGCCAGCGCGCCTGGCTGTTGTGGTCCAAATCGTCTCGGGTCTCCAGCTGTTTTTGGACTACAACTCCCATCACCCCTAGCCAGCAGGACCGGTGGTCAGGAATTATGGGAATGGTAGTCCAAAAACAGCTGGAAACCCAAGTCTGGAGAGTGACAGGTTGAAACTCCCAAGGCATGGCTCAGCTTCCCTTCCACCCCCAAAGTCCCCCCCCCCGGCTGGTCATTTCTGCGCCCAACCCCGCAAGCCTTGCCCGGGGCTCCTCTTACGTTTCAAAGCCCCCCGAATCCTCTGGGAACATCGCTTTGCAGGCTCCCGTTCCTTCCAGACCTTCTCAAACGACTCCTCCAAGGGCTCCTTCTCAGCTTCCCCCGGGGGGGTCTGCCCTTGGGGTCCGAATTCGGGGTCCTTGTCCATAGGGGCCCTCTTCCTGCAGTTCCAGAGCCCCATGGTGCCATCGGGACTCTCTCCCTGCCCCCCTGGTTATAAAGCACCAGCCAGTGGGGGGGAAGAGGGGCTGGGTCAGCGCTGGGTGGGGCGAGTTGGACAACGACCCACCTGTACGGCTGGTCGGATCTGCTCCTGGGCGGGGAGGACAGGTGACCAGAGACGGACAGGTGGAAACAGAGAGGAAGGGGGGCAGGCAGAATGGATCAAAGGGATGGAGCGACGAAGGAAAGCAGCAAGGTTTGGGACTGTTTTTTTAGCTTAGAGAAATGGTAAGAAGTTTATTAAAAAAAATATTTCTGGAGCGGACAGACAAAATCGAGAGGCTCCCCCGTAACTTGCGGAAATCCCGCAAATTCAGGACAGATAAAACGGCAGTCCTTTTTTTTTTGTTTGTTTATTGGCTATTTTCACATAACAAATTATTCCAGCAATTGCATTTCCCCCCTCCCACCCCCACATACCCCCCCTACGACGTCCCTCAGTTCCTCTTTCTGATTTATTAACACATGTTGTTCTGTTATAAAAATGTAAAAATCTCTACGTTATCCGTCTATTATATTAACAAACAAATTTGTGTATGTTTATTCAAAACCTGCCAAGGAGTCCCAATTCGTTTTGTGGTTTCTTTGCGTACTTTGTAAAAGGTTCCCGTTCTTCTTTGAAGTCACAGTTGTCCTTTATCGCGTAGTTTGTGCGTCAATTTTGTCAGTTCCACGTAGTCCATCAATTTCTCTTGCCGTTTTTCTTTAGTTGGGGTTTCTTCATTCTTCCATCCTTGTGCTATTAAGACTGTTGTCGCATACATAGATATGTTCTTCATTTTCCTTGGCAGGTCTTTTCCTACAATCCCTAACAAAAATGCTTCAGGTTTTTTTTTTTACAAATGTTAATCTGAACATTTTCTTCAACTCATTACATATCATTTCCCAATTTTAAAAAATTTATCTGCAATCCCACCACATCCTTCTTCATGCAGCACATAGTTAAACTGCGGAACTCCCTGCCACAGGAGGCGACAGCCACCAACTTGGATGGCTTTAAAAGAGGACTGGGCAAATCCATGGAGGAGGAAAGGGCTATTGATGGTTCCCAGAGGGTCCTGATCCTACATACCCTTCTTGCGCCTGGGAGGAGAAGGCAATTTACGGAGGATTAAGGCATGGCGGCTGTGCTCTGCCCTCCACAGTTTGCAGGCTGCAATGCTTCTGAATCTCAGCTGTTGGAAACCACAGGAAGGGAGCGGGCACGGGTTCGAATCCCGCTTGCTGGTTTCCCATCGGGACATCTGACTGGCCCCTGTGCGGACAGGATGCTGAGCTAGGCGGGCCCTTGGGCCCTGATCCAGCTATAAGGCTCTCCTTCTGTGAAAGAGAGAGAAAAAGCCGCGGGACAGTGCGGTGTAGTGGTTAGAGCAGTGGTTCCCAACCGGACTCACGAGTTGCTTGTTCTCTCCTGGTGGAAAGTCCCCAAAACTGGGGCGTCAACAGGCTGAAGATAGGGCATTCCTTCCACTGTGTGTTGAGGAACAGAGCGTATTGAGTTGGGTAGGGGAGACACCTGAATTTTCCATGGAAAAATCTCACAGCACACACTAGTCTGGACCTGTATATGGAGAGATGACTTTTCCACCCAGCAAGATAATCCCTTTGGGCACCTGTAATAAACAAAAGTCTGCCCTTATTTCCTTATGGGGAACATAAGAGCCCTTATAGAGTCCTTTGCAGGTTCTCCATCGGTCGGAGAAAAGAACAGAGGCCAACCAGAGAATATTGAGAAGCAAAGCAGCTAGTAAGCCTGATCTTTATTGAGCTGTTGCAACAGGGTGCCCCCTTCATATGCAGGAGGAGGAGGACCCCGAACCCAGGTGTGCCTGCCCTTATATAGACATTTTAAATTGCCAGCCCTGGAGTCCAAGACCACCCCCAGAAACATCATACCTACATCACAGAAAGGGGTGGTCTACAACAGAAATCTGAGCGCATTGTTTGTCTCCTGTCTGTGTTTACCTCCTGTCTGGCAGGTTACCTGTTAATGCTCACTTGACTGGATACCCTGGGGAGCCTGGCCAGTCTTTTGTAATGACAAATACCGGTACTTAGTTCCTGGGCCAGGTCACAGGCTCACACCCTATTCATACACAGACAGACATACCCTTAAGACAGGATTTGTGAACGAAAAGACAATGGGGAGGCTTTTCCATTTTTCTTCGACCTTGCAGAGAAATATTTGAGGTCAATTTGGGAGGGACAAAATGGTTTCAGGACTTTTTCTGTGGGGTTTCAGACATGTGGTTTATATATGCAGTTATGAACATTTATATATACATACATACATACATACATATATATGGATATGGTAAAGGTAAAGATCCTGAAGCTGAGGCTCCAATACTTTGGCCCCCTCATGAGAAGAGAAGACTCCCTGGAAAAGACCCTGATGTTGGGAAAGATGGAGGGCACAAGGAGAAGGGGACGATGGAGGATGAGATGTTGGGACAGTCTTCTCGAAGCTACCAGCATGAGTTTGACCAAACTGCGGGAGGCAGTGGAAGACAGGAGGGCCTGGCGTGCTCTCGTCCAGGGGGTCATGAAGAGGCGGACACAACTAAATGACTCAACAACAACATATTTATATATTTATTTATAATTTATATATATTTATATATAAATATAAATATTTATATATAAATATATTTGTTGTTGTTTAGTCGTTTATATATATATTTATAATTTTTATATATTTATATATATTTGTTGTTGTTTAGTTGTTTAGTTGTTTAGCCTCCCGCAGTTTGGCCAAACTCATGCTGGTAGCTTTGAGAACACTGTCCCACCATCTCGTCCTCTGTCGTCCCCTTCTCCTTGTGCCCTCCATCTTTCCCAACATCAGGGTCTTTTCCAGGGAGTCTTCTCTTCTCATGAGGTGGCCAAAGTCTTGGAGCCTCAGCTTCAGGATCTGTCCTTCCAGTGAGCACTCAGGGCTGATTTCCTTCAGAATGGAGAGGTTTGATCTTCTTGCAGTCCATGGGACTCTCCAGAGTCTCCTCCAGCACCAGAATTCAAAAGCATCCATTCTTCGGCCATCAGCCTTCTTGATGGTCCAGCTCTCACTTCCATACATCACTACTGGGAAATCCATACCTTTAACTATACGGACCTTTGTTGGCAAGGTGATGTCTCTGCTTTTTAAGATGCCGTCTAGGTATCTTAAATATATATATACACACACACACACACACACACACACACACACACACACACACATATATTTAAGGGGGGAAATGCGCCATAAAATAAGCAATGCCTCTTTTCTTTTCTTTTCTTTTCTTTTTGCATGAACTCCTTTCTTTTCTTTTTGCATGAACTCCTTTTGTTCTTTTCTTTTTCTTTTCTTTTTGCATGAACTCCTTTTGTTCCCTGACTTTTGTTCCCCGACCGCAGCGACGGATCTTTCCAAAAGGGCAAAAAAAAATAATTATTAGTTTGGGGTTGGATTTCGACTCGTGAGTCGCGCGCCCCGCGTATCTATCTATACGAAAGTCTAAGTGCAACCTCCCCGGGACGTTCCATTGCTGTATGAACGTTCCACTGCTGTATGAACGTTCCACGCGAGCGTTCCAAGCGGAAACCGGAAGCGTGCGGAGAAAGCGAGAGCGTGCGCGTGCTTGTGCGTGCGCGCGCGCTTGCTGTATTCCCTGCTGCAGCTGCCTTGTTGGGGAGACCTGCTTGGAAAGGTTGGGTAAGGGTGCAAGTTGGAGGGAGGGAAGGAAGGAAGGGGGCGCAGGGTGGGGTGCAAAAAGAGGGGTGCGCGCAGAGATGTGGGGCGGGGGAGGTTTCTGGGTGCAGAAGGAATAATTGTGGGTGCAGCAAGGGGGAGGATTGAGGACCTCATCGTATTTGCAACATGCAATGCTCATTAACGTGCTTGCAAGGAACCGATGTCCTTTGGAACTCCCTGCCACTGATTTTTTTTAGGCAGGCGCCTTCACCCTGCTGCTGACTAAGGTCAAACCTTTTATATTTTACTATTTTTATTTATTATTATGTTTATAACCCAGCTTTTCCCTTCAAAGAACTCAAGACGGCATGCCTGGTTCTCCTGCCCCCCCCCAATTTTATCCCCATTTAACAGCCTTATGCTGAAAGCTCCCTTAGACACAGCGAGGCTTACTTCTGAGTAAATGGTTGCCATTAATTTGATTTTGAATTGATTTTAGAATGTATTTCAATTAATTGATTGTGATTTTATGTAAACTGTGTTATTTTTACTGTTGCTAGCCGCTCTGAGCCCGGCTTCGGCTGGGGAGGGCGGGATATAAATCATTTTTTTATTACTGTTATTATTATTAATTGTGGTAATAAATAATGTCAGGGGAAAATAATAAGAAAGTTCAGTCTTGTAAGGTAAAGGGATCCCTGACCATTAGGTCCAGTCGTGACCAGCTCTGGGGTTGTGGCGCTCATCTCGCTTTCAGGCCGAGGGAGCCGGCGTTTGTCTGCAGTTTTTCTGGGTCATGTGGCCAGCATGACTAAGCCGCTTCTGGCAAAACCAGAGCAGCGCACGGAAACGCCGTTTACCTTCCCTCCAGAGTGGTACCTATTTATCTACTTGCACTTTGATGTGCTTTTGAACTGCTAGGTTGGCAGGAGCAGGGACAAAATACATGTGGAATGATAATTTTTTAAACCAGCAACTGTAGAAATAATTTTTTATTTGATTATATTACTAATGTAATTACCTGGACGTAGTTGGGGCTGGTTTTTTTTGGGGGGGTAGGGGAATACTAGGTCGCGGGTGGTGCTGTGAGTTAAACCACAGAGCCTGGGACTTGCCGATCAGAAGGTCGGCGGTTCGAATCCCCGTAATGGGTGAGGGAAACCCAGCCAGATGGACAGGGTATAAATAAATAGTAAAATTATTATTATTATTATTTGCATAATGGGTAGATAACTTTTCAAAATGAGAGCAAGATCAAGGCTTCTTAGTGTTGATGGGGAGATGAGAATTTGCTTGTCTCAAATTAGACCTAATATAAATGAGATTACCTGGCAAAAGCAAGCTCACACCTCTCATCGAGTTTGCATTCATACATACGTAAGATGCGCGTGTATAATTGTATTTTGTTCTTTTTTAAAAAAAATACTTTATTAGTTGAATATAAGAACAACATATAACCAGACACAAGCAATCAAATACAGTTTTCCCCTAGGTAAAGGTAAAGGGACCCCTGACCATTAGGTCCAGTCGTGGCCGACTCGGATTGCAGCGCTCATCTCGCTTTCTTGGCCAAGGGAGCCGGCGTACAGCTTCCGGGTCATGTGGCCAGCATGACTAAGCTGCTTCTGGCGAACCAGAGCAGCGCACAGAAACGCCGTTTACCTTCCTGCCAGAGTGGTACCTATTTATCTACTTGCACTTTGACATGCTTTCGAACTGCTAGGTTGGCAGGAGCAGGGACCGAGCAACGGGAGCTCACCCCATTACGGGGATTCGAACCGCCGACCTTCTGATCGGCAAGTCCCAGGCTCTGTGGTTTAACTCACAGCACCACCCGCGTCCTAGTTTTCCCCTACCCCCCCAAAAAAAAACCCAGCCCCAACTACGTCCAGGTAATTACATTAGTAATATAATCAAATAAAAAATTATTTCTACAGTTGCTGGTTTAAAAAATTATCATTCCACATGTATTTTGTTCTTATATAGCTGCATTGTATTATACTTTCCGGATGTTCCACAATAATATTATAAAGCAGTTGTGTTCTGTGTGATAAATCAAACACAGCAGGGACTTGTTTATTTCCCCATGTGTTCCTTATCTATTGAAAAAAACCTCTGTGATTTTTATTCTGAAAGTGGCCTGGAGAAAAAAGTTTGAGACCACCGTCCTAGTCCAGCGCTAACCACTATACCTCCTTTTTTAAAAAATAATAATACATTTTTATTAATTTTAACATACAAATTATAAAACGTACCACACAAATTATTACAAATACGCTTTTTTTGGACTTCCATCAGCACCTCCAATGACCTTCCATCTTAACTTCTTTTTATGCATTACTTAATTTTATATTGTCTTTACCTCTCTTAACTTATCATTTCCCCTTTTCCATTTTTACAATATTTCCAACAATACTCTTCACAGAACTTCTTGCAAACCTGCAAACGTCGTCTGATCATCACAAATACTTTTCATATAGTTCGTAAATTTACTCCAGTCTTCGGTAAATTTCTGGTCCCGCCGGTTTCGGATCCTTCCTGTTACTTTGTCTAATTCTGTCATAGTCCATCAACTTCATCCTCCATTCTTCAATCGTTGGCAATTCTTCTTGCTTCCATTTCTGGGCTAATAGTATTCTGGCTGCTGTTACTGCGTATAAAAAAAGCTTACATTCTTGTCTATTTATATCACTTCCCACCATTCCCAATAAAAATGCTTCTGGTTTCTTTGTAAATGTATATTTCAACATTTTTTTCCAACTTGCTATATATCATCTCCCAAAAACATTTCACCTTTTTACATTCCCACCACATGTGATAGAATGTTCCCTCTTTTTCTTTACATTTCCAACATTTATTGCTAGTTTTATACATTTTCGCTAACTTAACAGGAGTGATAAACCATCTATACATCATTTTCATCACATTTTCTTTTAATGCATTACATGCAGTAAACTTTAAACCTTCTTTCCATAATTTCACCCAGTCACTCAGTTGTATATTATATCCTAACCGCTATTCCTCCGTCCCATCGCCTCTCTCTTCCCCAGGACCGCATGTCTGAGCCGGGCCCCCCCACGCAGACGGAGTACGCCCTGCGCCGGCGCTTGCCGCGCCGCCTCCCTCGCCGACGCAGCGACATCTACATCAACATGAAGACGGATTTCAAAGCGCAGCTAAGCCGCTGCCAGAAGCTGCTGGCACCCGGCAGCGGCTGTCCTGAAATCTGCATCCACGGCTTGGGGCTGGCCATCAACCGCGCCATCAACATCGCCCTGCAACTAGAGGCCACTGGCAGCGGGTCCCTGTGCTTGGCTGCCAACACGTCCACCGTGGAGCTGGCCGACGTGGCCGAGCCGGAAGGGGACAGCGACGAGCCGCTGGCCAGGACCCGGAACAACTCTGCCATCCACATCCGGGTCTGTCGCGTCGCCCCGGAGTAGCCGCCGGTGGAAACCTCGGTGTCCCTGGGTGAGGAGGAGCGTCTTTGCTTTCAGAAAACGACTCGCGTCGCTCGAATCACGGGGTTCTGTGTTGTGTAGGAGTGACTGGGCGATCCCCGCCTTTCCAAACTGGTTTAGTCCTTGCTGGCTGGACTGGGCACGAGGTTTGCAGTTTCTCTGTGCCCTGAACGCACAATTCTCCATCTCGCATGACAAAACGCCAGCGCTGAATTAGAGGCTCGTTTCTCCCCCTTTTCTGGCTAAATTGGAACACCATTTTGCAGGACGCTGTTGCTGGCCTTGGCCGAGTGTGGACTTCTCTCTGTGGGAATAGGAACCACCCTACAGCAAAAGTGGGACCTGCAGTGGACACAGCCGGTTTCCCCCCAGGCCTGAAAACCAAATTGTTTCCTAAGTGGGGTTTGCGTTTTCACTTCTTCGCAAGAAGGATCCTTGGAGGCCTGGCGTCGCAGGCTGACTTCCTTAATGCTGTGACGTCTGCAGGTTGTAACTTCCAAACATTTCAGTGTGTATGTGTGTCTTGTTGCATTTTGGAGTGTGTTTTTTGCTTGGATCTGGGGAATAAACCCTTGTTTTACCAGGAGGGAGAGAAGAGAGCCTTTTCTCAGTTTTTCAAGGGGCACTGGGCAAGGTAAGATTGCATTATTTAACAAAACGTAGAGGCCTCAATCGAAGCAGAAAGATCTCTTGAGTGTTTTGCGTAAAATACTTATAAGAACAGACGAACCCCCAAAAATCAGCAAGATTCAAAAACGGCACCATGGGGTCCAGCACCATGTTCTCACAGTGGCCAACCTGTGGGAAACCAGCCAGCAGGATTCGAACACAGGAGCAACATTCTCCCCTCCCTGTGATTCCCAGCCCAGCAACCAGCATTCAGAAGTATCAGAGTATAGCCATTGTGGCTAGTAGCTGCTGATAATAGGGTTGCCATATGCCCGGAATTTCCTGGACATACCCGGAATACTGTTTTCAGCAGAAGCATCTGGACAGAAATCAGCCAAATGTCTGGGAAAATCCGGACGGTATGG
Source organism: Podarcis filfolensis (assembly GCF_964270895.1). Classification (NCBI taxonomy): domain Eukaryota; kingdom Metazoa; phylum Chordata; class Lepidosauria; order Squamata; family Lacertidae; genus Podarcis; species Podarcis filfolensis. The sequence goes on from NW_028149450.1 coordinate 47,127, forward strand.
CAGCCCATGGCAGCAGTGCCAATTTTGCTGATTTCCCCTTAAAATAGCTCAAAAACAACATTTTTTGTGTGATTTTGCCCAAAAAGAGCTTTGGGCAAAACTAAAAAAACCAAACCCTTTCTGTCCAGATTTCCACTGTTTGAAATACGGCAGCCCTACGCTGATAGACCTCTCCTCCATGAATTTGCCCGGTCCGAATTGGTGGCCATCACTGCCTCTTTGGGAAGGAGTTCTGTAGCTTTAACTGTGCTCTGCGGGAAGAAGGACTTCCCATCCTGAATAATAATAATAATAATAATAATAATAATAATAATAATAATAATAAATTTATTTGTACCAGGCCCATCTGGCCGGGTCTCCCCAGCCACTCTGGGCAGCTTCCAACAAAGATGAAAAATATATTAAAATGTCACACATTAAAAACTTCCCTAAACAGGTGCCTTCAGATGTCTTCTAAATGTCAGGTGGTTATTTTTCTCTTTGACATCTGATGGGAGGGCGTTCCACAGGGCGGGTGCCACCACCGAGAAGGCCCTCTGCCTGGTTCCCTGTAACTTGGCTTCTCACAGGGAGGGAACCGCCAGAAGGCCCTCGGTGCTGGACCTCAGTGTCCGGGCAGAACGATGGGGGTGGAGACGCTCCTTCAGGTCTACTGGGCCTTTGAGGCCGTTTAGGGCTTTCAAGGTCAGCCCCAACACTTTGAATTGTGCTGAATCTCCCAACATTCAGCTTCATTGGACTTCCACGAGTTCTACTGTGATGAGAAGGGGAGGAAGACTTTTCTCTGTCCAATTTCTCCATGCCAAGCTTGATGTTACAAACTTCCATCGTGTCGCCTCCTGCTCTCCTCCTCTCTAAAGTAAAAGGTCCCAAATGTTGCAATCTTTCCTCCGCAAGGTGTCTTTCCATCCACTGCATCCATCACGATGGGGCTGATATGGAAGGTGTATTCCCAAACCGCTGCTCTCATGAGCCTGACTGACCAGCAGGGGCTTTTCATCCTCCCTCTGACTTGTGGTTACGGTTTTGTAAAAGTTTCTGTAGTGGCTTTGGCATTTTGCCACTCCATGGAGGCGCAGGTTAATTCTGTGTCCAGGGCAGCTCCATCTGGTGCACAGGCTGAGACCCTACCTGCCCGCGGACTGTCTCTCCAGAGTGGCGCATGCTCTGGTCATCTCCCGCTTGGACTACTGCCATGCGCTCTACGTGGGGCTACCTTTGAAGGTGACGCGGAAACTGCAATTAATCCAGAATGTGGCAGCTAGACTGGTGACTGGGAGCGGCCGCTGAGACCACATAACACCAGTCCTGAAAGGCCTCCATTGGCTCCCAGTACGTTTCCGAGCACGATTCAAAGTGTTGGTGCTGACCTTTAAGGCCCTAAACAGCCTCAGTCCTGTATACCTGAAGGAGCGTCTCCACCCCCATCGTCCAGCCCGGACACTGAGGTCCAGCTCCGAGGGCCTTCTGGCTGTTCCCTCCCTGTGAGAAGTGAGGTTGCAGGGAACCAGGCAGAGGGCCTTCTTGGTGGTGGCGCCTGCCCTGTGGAAAGCCCTCCTGTCAGATATCAAGGCAATAAGCAACTATTTTACTTTTAAAAGACAACTGAAGGCGGCCCTGTTTAGGGAAGTTTTTAATGTGTGATGCTGTATTGTTTTTAATATTCGGTTGGAAGCTACTCAGAGTGGCTGGGGAAACCCAGCCAGGTGGGTGGGGTATAAGTAAATTATTATTATTATTATTATTATTATTATTATTATTATTATTATTAGTGCTGTTTCAGCTCCATTCTGCTCTGGAGATATTCTCTCTCTCTCTCTGTGCAGGGAGACCTCTTTACTCAAAGGTGGTGTGACGTAAGAACTCCATGCAAAGCAGCCTCTCCTCCCTCGACTTGAGCCCAGAGGTGGTTACGTAACCTCACAGACAACAATGGCAGCTGGCACCCCTCCAGGGAGGTCCCGGTAAACAGTCTGTGCCGATCTCTTGGTGCAGCGGCCGTGACAGGAAGGGCTTCTGGGATGGAGTCCTCCTCATTGTTTGCGTCCAGCAGGCCTCCAGGAAGATCAACACAGCACAACCCACGGGCCAAAAATGAGGGTTTGTTGTCTCTAGCAAGCAGTTTGGATCCTTGCCACCCATACTGACCTCCGCTTGAGGCTCCAGCTGCGAAAAGGTTCAGCCTCAAGCAGATGGGAACATCGCTGATTTTGTGTGGGTTAGGTGTTGCAGAGACCCATGGAGGCATCATTGCAACGTCTCCTTGTTTGGTTCCCCAACCCGGTGCCCTCCAGGAGCTTTGGACCACAGCTTGGGGCTCAGGGAGTGCAGCAGTGCTGCCTGGAGCCGTCTCTGCCCTGTATCTTGCAACACCCAGCTCCACTGGACGTCCACAAGGGGAAGAAAAACGTTCCATTCACTGTCTTTTATCATTGTTCCCCCTCACTCTCCTATTCCTGCTATGGCTCCCAGTACGTTTCCAAGCACAATTCAAAGTGACCTTTAAAGCCCTAAACGGCCTTGGTCCTGTATACCTGAAGGAGCGTCTCCACCCCCATCGTCCAGTCCGAACACTGAGATCCAGCACCGAGGGCCTTCTGGCGGCTCCCTCACTGCAAGAAGTGAGGTTGCAGGGAACCAGGCAGAGGGCCTTCTCGGTGGTGGCGCCTGCCCCGTGGAACGCCCTCTCAGCAGATGTCAAGGCAATAAACAACTACAGTGGTACCTCGGGTTACATACGCTTCAGGTTACAGACGCTTCAGGTTACAGACTCCACTAACCCAGAAATAGTAATCTCGGGTTAAGAACTTTGCTTCAGGATGAGAACAGTTTTAGGTTAAGAACGGACCTCCGGAACGAATTAAGTACGTAACCAGAGGTACCACTGTATTTTACTCTTAAAAGACACCTGTTTAGGGAAGTTTTTAATGTCTGACGCTGTATTGTTTTTTATATTTGGTTGGAAGCTGCCCAGAGTGGCTGGGGAGACCCAGTCAAATGGGTGGGGTATAAATAAATTATTATTATTATTATTATTATTATTATTATTATTCTAGAAACAAAAACCCCCAACCTTCCTTCATAGGGGAGTCTCCCCATCTCTTCTTCAGTGATCAGAACTGCCCCTTCCAGCTCTAAATAGGCAGGGGGAGAGAATATCCTATTTATCCCCCCTGATGTCGAGCGATGGTGAAGCTGTGTTTGGTTACAATGACGCTCCTTTTTTGTCTGCTAGCCTGGATGTTCCTGAGTTGTCCAAAGGGCAATGAATTTTGCAAAATGGGGGTTCTGCCAGTCACTGCTGTTCTTTTATTGATTTGGGGGGGGTCAGGGGGCAAGAGATCTATCTTTGGAGCCCTCCAGCCTCCACCCTTCAACCCAGAGAGAGTCTCTGCTGTCCTGTCGTCACAGCTGTGTGTTGGGAGACGGCTTATCGGGACCGGGTCGGAAATAACTATTTTTCCACCACTGCCCCGCTGGCATTCTCACGCTGCCCAAGAAGAGTCAGGGCGCCTGCGTTAACCCCGGACGCAAGCTGCCGATAAGACAGGGCTGGCATCCCTGCGAGGCTGTGGGGCTCCCGTCTCTTGTCATCCCCAGCAAGATCCGGAGAGCACCAGGTTGGGGAACACTGCTCTAGCCAGACACCTGATTCCTTCTGCAGCTTCTTGCAAGATGTGAAACCCAGACGCACACCGATAGCACTTTCTTAGACCATATCCACAATTCGTTCTTGAACTGGATTCTGAACATGAAGCTGCATGTGGGAAGATTCAGGAAAGAGAAAATCAAGTTGTAATAATAATAATAATAATAATAATTATTATTATTATTATTATTTATATCCCGCCCTCCCCAGCCAAAGCCGGGCTCAGAGCGGCTAACAACAATAAAATGATGCACATTCTAAAACCATTTCATTATAAAATTAATTCAAATCAGATTAATGGCAACCAATTGGGCTAGGGTTCTGTGAGGATTGCCAAAGGAGGGGGTCAGGCTGCGCCTTGGCCAAAGGCCTGGTGGAACAGCTCTGTCTTGCAGGCCCTCCGGAAAGATGTCAAGTCCCGCAGGGCCCTGGTCTCTTGTGACAGAGAGTTCCACCAGATCAGGGCCACAGCCGAAAAAGCCCTGGCTCTGGTTGAGGCCAGCCTAACCTCTCTGTGGCCTGGGACCTCCAAGATGTTTTTGTTTGAAGACCGTAAGGTCCTCCGTGGGACATACCAGGAGAGGCGGTCCCGTAGGTACGAGGGTCCTAGGCACTATAAAGGTAAAGGGACCCCTGACCATTAGGTCCAGTCATGACTGACTCTGGGGTTGCGGCGCTCATCTCGCTTTACTGGCCGAGGGAGCTGGCGTACAGTTTCCAGGTCATGTGGCCAGCATGACTAAGCCGCTTCTGGCGAACCAGAGCAGCGCACGGAAACGCCGTTTACCTTCCTGCAGGAGCGGTACCTATTTATCTACTTGCACTTTGACGTGCTTTCGAACTGCTAGGTTGGCAGGAGCAGGGACTGAGCAACGGGAGCTCACCCCGTCGCGTGGATTCGAACCGCCGACCTTCTGATCAGCAAGTCCCAGGCTCTGTGGTTTAACCCACAGTGCCACCCGTGTCGCTCCTAGGCCGTATAGGGCAGAGTTAAACTATGGAACTCCCTGCCAAAAGGAAGCAGCAATGGCCACCGACTTTTAAAAGAGGATTGAATAAGCTCATGGAGGAGGAGAGGGCTCTGGAGGCAGAACATATTTTCCACTGGAGCTATAGTCAGCCCCCTCCTCCATGATTTTGTCCAAATTCTCGGGCGGCTCTCCCAACAGTTTGCAAAGTCCTGACTCTTGCAGATGACAGAGCCCAAAAGAGCAGCCTGGCAACTCCGGAGGCGAGTTCTGTTTTCTGTTTTGCTTGGCAGCGGGGGAGCCACGTGAATTGGGGACTGGGGAGGGAGCCAGCCCATTTCAGCCACCTCCACTTTGCAAGCCGTGTGTGTCTGTGTGCAGTCAGTGACCTCGCAGGCTCCGCGGGAAGGTCAAGGCTGGCAATCTGGGATGGCAACAAGTGCGTGGGCACGTAGCTTCTCGATTGCTTCCAAGTGACAAGAAGTTGCTGTTCCGCTTGGTTCTGCACCAGTCGGACCTCGCCTGCGAGTTGTGCGTCCGGTTCTGGGGGCTGCAGTGTAAGGAGGACGTCGACCGGCTGGGAAAGGATTTGGGAGAGGGGCAACTGAGGTAGTCAGTGGCAAGGAAAGCTAGCCTTGTGGGAAAAGGCTGAAGGAACTAGCTCAGTCGGTGGAGCATGAGACTCTTAATCTCAGGGCTGTGGGTTTGAGTCCTGCATTCAGGGAGTTGAACTAGATTGGCTCCCAGTACGTTTCCGAGCACAATTCAAAGTGCCTCAAAGACCCAGTATCCCTGAAGGAGCGTCTCCACCCCCATCGTTCAGCCCGGACGCTGAGGTCCAGCACCAAGGGCCTTTTGGCGGTTCCCTCATTGCGAGAAGCAAAGCTACAGCAAACCAGGCAGAGGGCCTTCTCGGTGGTGGCGCCTGCCCTGTGGAACGCCCTCCCATCAGATGTCAAAGAGATAAACAACTACCTAACATTTAGAAGACATGTGAAGGCAGCCCCGTTCAGGGAAGCTTTTAATGTGTGACATTCTAATGTATTTTAATCTTTGTTGGAAGCCGCCCAGAGTGGCTGGGGAAACCCAGCCAGATGGGTGGGGTACAAATAACATATTATTATTATTATTATTGATGACCCCCGTGGCCCCTTCTACAATTCAGTTATGAACTGGGAATGTTTAACCTGCAGAGGAAAAGAATGAGGGAGGAAGGGGGTACGAAACCAGTCTTCAAATCCCTGCTGGATCGTGCCAATGACCCACCTAGTCCAGAGTCCTGTTCTCACAGGGGCCAAACAATTGCCCCAATGAGAAACCCACTTGCAGGATCCGAGCACAAGAGCCACTCTCCTGTCCTGTGGTTTCCAGCAGCCGGCACTCGGAAACGTAAAGGCAAAGGGACCCCTGGCCATTAGGTCCAGTCGTGACCGACTCTGGGGTTGCGGCGCTCATCTCGCTTTATTGGCCGAGGGAGCCGGCGTACAGCTTCCGGGTCATGTGGCCAGCAGGACTAAGCCGCTTCTGGCGAACCAGAGCAGCGCACGGAAACGCCGTTTACCTTCCCGCCGGAGAGGTACCTATTTATCTACTTGCACTTTGACGTGCTTTCGCACTGCTAGGTTGGCAGGAGCAGAGACCGAGCAACGGGAGCTCACCCCGTCATTGCGGGGATTCGAACCGCCGACCTTCTGATCGGCAAGTCCTCGGCTCTGTGGTTTAACCCACAGCGCCATCTGCGTCCCTCAGAAACATTACTGCCTCCCAATTGTGGAGGTGGAATGTAGCCATTGTGGCTAGTAGCCATTGAGAGCGTTCTCCATCAAAACGTCAACAGAGAGACAAGGATTATTATTTTTCTGCCCCCCAGAGGGCAGAGGGTTTCAGTCACAAGAGGGTAGGTTTTGGGTGGACGTTAGGAGAGAGGTTTTGACGGTAAGAGCTGCCGGGACAAGGGGGAAAATGACTTTAAAGGGTGGTGGTCTCCCCTGGGATGGAAGTCTTCAAGTAGACTTCTTGAAGTCTCTTTTGGGGTAGTGGTGAAGCGCTGGATTTTCCTGCCCTGATCAGGGTGGGGTTGGACTGGATGACCTCTAGGTGCTTAATAATTTGCTTCTACTGTTCAGGCTCGTCTCTGGAAAATTTGAAGCCAATGGTGATAGAGAAAGGTGTGCCACTGGGCACATGCAGAGTGCCTTTCCCTTGCCATTGCAGATCCACAGCCGATTCTCACACGTAACTGAGAGACTATGCGGTGGGAAGGTTATTCAAGACGCCCTTGCAAGCCTGAATGTTCTTGGTTTAGAAATTGAAACTCTGGATATTCCGGGAAGCACAACAACCTTTAATAAAGATAAAACAGAACTACTTAAAAAAAAATCCCGTCCACCAGGAAATCTTCCTTTCCCAAACCCAGTATACAAACCAGCTGCTCTCTGAAGTCAACAAGATAAATATACAGGAAAACTGTACATGTTTAACTTAGTATCAAATATAAACTCTCATAAAGTCCCTTAGAACAAAAACTTTACATAGGTGTATATCCTCTGTGGCACTGAAGCCCTTTATCCCTCTCCTCGCAAGGAGTCGAATCTGGAGCCGTCAAATCTTCACCTTCGCTTTACGGAAATAGCGGAAGCAGCAACTTTTAACGTTTTGGAGAGAAGAGCGAAGGGACTCGCATCCACGGAGATCGTCTCAACGGTTATTCCAGCTGGCATTTTCATAAATCGGCTTCTTTCTCGACAAGAAGGGGGGTTGGACTAGATGACCCCTGGGTCTCCTTGCAGGTCTGTGATTCTAAGACTACGGGCCCCTTCAGAATTGCCCTTTTCATTGAGAATTGGCAATGATTTGCGCCCATGATGATATTTCTGCCCTGCCTTCGATATTCTTTGTGCCTGTAAATGTTTTGGGGTAGATACACTGTTTCGTTCCCAATCCTTTCATATCCTGTCCTTCCTGCTGAAATCCCGTAACGTTTTACATACCACAAATGGGGGGACAGCCTTTGATGGTGCTACAGGCCCCCCCAATCAATAATGTGGGAAGCATCACGGAACAACTAATAAAGCTGAATAAATCCATTACTAATGCACTGCTATTGTGTCAAGATTACAGAAGACACTTGCAAAAATAAAACAGCATCAGAAGGTGGCCCTGAAAAGATTGACACGTGCCAATCAAGTCTTTATCGCCTCCAGTAGTACAGGGTAGATAGATCTCGCTCCCCTCCTGGCGCATCAAACATTTTCACAGTTCTTTATTTCCCAAGTTAGGTATGCTTTGAAGGACACCTGCCAGTCACCCTCACCTCTTCGGAGCATCTGGTCCCTTCTCAAATGATGCTTTGAAACCATGCAGCCCCAACTTGCGCACGTTTACTCAGAAGTAAACCCCACTAAATTCAAGGCATTATTGACTCCCAATTAAGTGCAGAAACGGGCTGCGGCTTTCGAGAAACGACTTTTGACTCCCGCTTTCCACATTCACAGCAGAGAGAGCCCAGCAAATACCCAGACCGGACTGTGAAAATGATGGAAGCGGAACCCCAAGGAACTTGCATGCTTTCTGACTTGCTAATGTGCCGGCCCCCAGAAACCAGCTCTGGAAGGGCACCAATATTAGCTTTGGGCCCTAGCTCAATATAAGGCCTCTCTTGATTTTCCTCTGTTTGAGGTTTCCTGGTGGTCGTGGATCTTCCTTTGCTGAAAGTGTTATCTGTTCCCCACCAAATCCTTTCATTTTGCTGCCCGCCAAACCTCCTTTCCATTCCTTCCCCATCAAACCTCTGCGTCTTCTCCATTCAACATTTCTCTCGTCCCTCCTAACCAGCCCCCACAAAAACGTACATCCTTACAGCCCAAACACTGTCCGTCACTGGGAGAGGGAGCACTGCTGGTCAAGCAGCCACAGGCCCCCGCGGAGACCACCTTATCCGAGATTTTTCTGCTGCCCACCTCCTTTGCCCCACAGCAGAGAGATCGTGGGCCCTGTGCCGCTCAGCTCGGGCCCCTTTGGGAAAATTCAGCGTCTTGGGTTCGAAATTATTCCCATCTTGGCTTTGCAGACTTCCTCTCCTCCATTCCTCTCATTCTCTCTCTTTTTCTCTCCTCCTCCAAAATTGATGGCTGAAAAAGCTCCGCTTTCCTGACGACAGCACCACCCTCCTCCGAGGTAGACCACCATTGCTCCCTTCGAAAACCCGGGGAGCGGCCTTGCTACCTGTTTGCAGACAAGGCACCAGACCTTCCATAAACCCAGCTCTTGTTTTCTCTTTCGGGGCAGGATCAGGAACCACAGAGGGCAGTGTGTGTGTGTGTGTGTGTGTGTGAATGTGCAGGGATGAGTGTCACCGGCTCCTGGGCAAGCGAGTCAAAGGTTTCCCCTCCCGGCTGAGAAAGGCAGTCCGCACGGAACCCGGGTGTGCACATGCATGCGTGCGTGCGTGTGGTTGACACCTGCCAATCAAATCAAGCTGTCACTCAGCGGGCAACACAGGGGCACCCATCCCCTCCAGCAGTGGGCGGTTGGGGGTGGCAGCAGCATGCGGAGTGGTATGCGTTGGTGGCGCCAGTCTCCCTCCGTCACCTGGCACAGGCCTCTGTAATGTACAGGCTGACTTTCCCCCGGATGAAACTCGAGTAAACGCTGAACAGCTTTTTCATGGTCTGTACGCTCAGGGTGCGGGTTGAGACATCATCTTGGGGGGCTTCCTGCAAGAGAGGTGTCTGTTTACTTAATGGGTATCTTTCTTTTCTTTTTTTGCCTTTCAGGTTTTATTTTTTATTTTTCCCCAAATACTTTTTATTGCTTTTTTGTAACAACAACAAATAAAATAAATACTCTTGCATTCAAAAATCTGTATGTTTTCTTATTGCGCCCGGACTTCCTTCCATCCCTTCAACGGTTTTCATATCTCAAATATTTTCTTACACTTTCTTATTTACACTCCATCCACATCACAAGATTTGCATTAATCCTGCTACAGTTTTTAAATTCTTACAATTACTCAACAAAGTTACTCCAATCCTTTTCGAACTTTGCTTCTTTTCGGTTCCGAATCTTATAAGTCAAATTTCGCCAATTCTAGGTATTCAAACATTTTTGTCTGCCACGCCATTAAAGTTGGGATTTCCATTTCTGAGCCACTAAGATTCTAGCGGCGGTCGTTGCGTACATGAATAGTTTGCAATCTTCCCTTTTTAATTCATCCCCTGTTTATCCCTAGCAAAAATGCTTCTGGTTTCTTTGGGAAAGTGTATTAACGGGTATCTTTCACTGGAACAGTGAAACAGTGTCCCCGAGCTGGCACCCACTGGGTGCTTTGGACTACAACTCCCAGCCAGGGGAGCATCATAAAAAGCATCATAAGCATCATAAAAAGGCCTCTGGCCAAGTCAGCCTCCCCAGATGTCCTGGACTACCACTCCAATATTATTATTATTATTATTATTATTATTATTATTATTATTATTATTATTATTATTTATACCCCGCCAAGGCCGGGCTCAGGGCGGCTAACAAGCAATAATAAAAACAAGTTGAATGAATACAACTTAAAAACAAAATTAAAATACAACATTAAAATATTGAAACATCAGCATCAGCTAGGGTCAGATGGCAGCCACAGGCCGCATTCAGACCATACATTTCAACTATGGTACTGCTTTAAACAGCCATGGCTTGCCCCAAAGGATTGGGGAGTTGTAGTTTGTTAGGCTGCTGAGAGTCGAAACGGCCCCTCCATTCCCCTCACAGAGCGGTTTAATCGTCCCCCTTCGCAAGGGAACTCTGGGAACAGAAATCTCTTTTTTCCCCCACACGGAACTCGCCGGAAATCATTTCTGGCACCTCTCATGTAGGCCCTATTGCCATCCTTGAAAGAAAAAGCCAGAGCTCCCAGAATCCTTTGGGGGAAACCATGACTGTTCAAATGAGTATTATCGTGTGCTCTGTGAGGGGAATAAGGGGGTCTCCTCACAACTCTCGGCTCCCTTCACAAACTTCAGCTCCCAGAATCCTTTGGGGGAAACCATGGTTGTTCAAAGGGGCACCATAGTGCTCTCTCTGAGGGGAATAAAGGGGTCTCTTCTCAGGAATCTCTGCACTCTGAACAAGCCACAGCTCCCAGAATCCTTTGGGGGAAACCATGACTGTTCAAATGAGTATTATAGTGTGCTCTGTGAGGGGAATAAGGGGGTCTCCTCACAACTCTCGGCTCCGTTCACAAACTTCAGCTCCCAGAATCCTTTGGGGGAAGCCATGACTGTTCAAACTAGTATTATAATGTGGTCTGTGAGGGGAAGAAGGGGGTCTCCTCACAACTCTCGGCTCCGTTCACAAACTTCAGCTCCCAGAATCCTTGGGGCGGGGGAAAGCCATGACTGTTTATAAAGTGGCATAGTGTGCTCTGTGAGGGGAATAGTGGGTCTCCTCACAATTTTCAGCATCTTTAGCAAAGTACAGCTCCCAGAATCCTTTGTGCGACGCCATGACCATTGAAAGTGGTATCACAGTGAGCTCTGTGTTGGGATATGGGGTCTCTTCCTTTAGGGGAAGCCATGATAGTTCAAGGTGGTATTATAGTGCTTTCTGCGAGGGGAATAGGGGTCTCCTCAGAAATCGCAGCACTCTGAACAAGCCACAGCTCCCAGAATCCTTTGGGGGAAGCCATGACTGTTCAAAGGGGCACCATAGTGCTCTCTGTGAGGGGAATAGGCGTCTCCTCAGAAATCTCAGCACTCTGAACCATAGCTGTCAACGTTCCGCTTTTTTTTAAGGGAAATTCCCTTATTCCGAATAGGATTCATCGCAAGAAAAGGGAAAAGTTGACAGCTATGCTCTGAAGAAGCCACAGCTCCCAGAATCCTTTGAGGGAAGCCATGACTGCATAGATATATCCAGGGCTTCTTTTTCACACGGAACTCGCCGGAAATCAGTTCTGGCACCTCTCATGTAGGCGCCATTGCCATCCTTGAGGTGTTCTTGGCGAGTTCCAGCGCCTCTTTTTTTCTAGAAAAACTATATATAGTGCTCTGTGTGAGGGGAAATCCTCAGAAATCGCAGCACTCTGAACAAGCCACAGCTCCCAGAATCCTTTAGGGGAAGCCATGACTATTCAAGATGGTATCATAGTGTTTTCTGTGAGGGGAATGGGGTCTCTCTTCAGAAATCTGAGAACTCTGGACAAGCTACAGCTCCCAGAATCCTTTAGGGGAAGCCATGATTGTTCAAATGGGCACCATAGTCCTCTCTGTGAGGAAAATAAAGGGGTCTCCTCAGAAATTTAAGCACTCTGAAGAAGCTACAGCTTCCAAAATCCTTTGAGGGAAGCAATGACTGTTCAAAGGGGCACCATAGTCCTCTCTATGAGGAGAATAAAGGGGTCTCCTTAGAAATCTCAGCACCCATAACAAGCGACAGCTCCCAGAATCCTTTGGGGGACGCCATGACTGTTCAAGGTGGTCTCAAAGTGCACTCCGTGAGGGGAATAAGGGTTTCTCCTCACAAATCTCGGCGCCCTGCCCTGCCATTAAGGCTAGAATTTTTTTCCAAACGAAACGCTCTTTCCCCCCACTTTCCCTCCCTCTTTACGAGGTAATAGGGGATCAAGGCCTTTGCTGCGCATTCCCACTCCGTGAGGGAATCTGCCTTCTGCAGCCGGCCCGGTGAGGGCGATCCGAGGGGCTTAACTTGGGCCATATTTCCAGGGTGTGAAGGGGAGCCCTTGGGATTTGCAAAAGCTGCCTCAGGAGGAGGCAGAAGGGTGGGGAAAGGAGGCCTGGAAAATTACTAGCTGGTTCTGGTTGCCGCCGGAAAGAAAACTGGCCCGGGAGAGTCAGGGTTCGCTATCCTATTCAGACATCTGAAGGAAGCTTTTAATGTTTAATAGGTTATTGTATTTTAGTGTTTTGTTGGAAGCCGCCCAGAGTGGCTGGGGAAACCCAGCCAGATGGGCGGGGTATAAATAAATTATTATTATTATTATTATTATTATTATTATTATTATTATTATTATTATTAATTTCCACATGGCCTGCAAAGAGGTAGCAATATTTGCACCGCCACACTAGCAGAAATATTGGGGATTTTGCTCTCCTGTAGAGGAGACCAACTCTCTTCTGTCCCAGTCCGACGCTATTTCAAATCGAAAAATTCTGCTTTTTTTTTGAAAACTTTGCAGGCAAATCTGAATTTGCAGAACGGCTGCTTTGGCGATTCCGTCTCCCTTCTCCCGCTTTGTTACTAAGAAGAGTCAAACCGCCTCTACTGCGCTTTGTCCATGCGCTCCGAGGAAACTGTTTCTCTCTCTCTCTCTCTCTGCACAATCTGGCCGGCAGGAGTGGAAGGTTTCCTCTGCGCACGTGCAAAGTGCCAATGCGCATGCTCCCGAGACGTCTCCGTTATAACAAAGCGCTGCTGAGCACACGTGCAAAGGCGTTTCTCTCATCCTAAAAGCCACCTGGAGTTAAGGAGCAGGGCCGTGATTTGTCGTGATGCCAGCAACACAGCGGGTTGGACTAGATGACCATTGAGGGTCCCTTTCCAATTCTGTGATTTTGAGCAGGGAACTCCGGCCTCCTCGCCAACCAGCACTCCCTCCCCACAAATCTGGCGCTCCGCTCTCACCTGGGCTCCGTGGCCGCGCAGGATGTTTCTGATGCTCCGCAGGCAGCTCTCCATCACTTCCAGCTGGCGGACAAAAGGCTGCATGGCCGAATGATGCCTTTGGACTTGGCTGATGGCCCTCGAAAGGAGGGTCTGGCCTCTCCACACCTCGGACGCCTGCCTCGTCCTCTAGCAGAGCGGGGTGGGGAGAATAAGTCCATTAGTGATGTTACAGGAGGGGGCATATACGTCCGTTCCAGTTACTCTCAGTTTCTCAATTTCCCCCGCCTTAAATTCTCTTCTCTACGTTTCTGCAGCAATTTTCATTTAAAAGACTCCCCGTGAAAGTTCATCGGTATTTGAGGGCAAATTTCTTCCTAATACACACATTTTTGCAATGAATTTTCCCTAATAGGGGCCTTAGTAATAGTAGTAACATCCAGTATGTGCATTCTTATGCCTGCTTTCCCCTAGCAGATGAGTTTTTTTATTTTTGCACTGATTGGTTGGAGAATCGCATTACAAAATTCGGAGAAGTGTGATTTTAGGAGAAAGCCTTTGTTTCAGTTCTCATATTGGTTTATTTCTCATTAAAATGCAGGCAGAATTTAATTTCTCCCCCAGCCCTGGTGCTGAGCAGGCCCCACAGTGAATTGCATCAGCCCCCCCCCTGCTCTCAGCAACCCCCTTCCCTACCCCAGATCAAACTTACATTCATTTTTCTCCAGCTACGTATGTTGACTCCGGTGTCCAGCACCATGACAGGTTCAGGCAGGTTGCAGGAAGTTCTACAAAGTTCTACCTGTAAAGAAATCAGAGTCCATTCACATCTATGCTACAGATCTAAACTGCTTTGAGATGTGGCTTAGTTGGCACAAGGAATTCTGGGAGCTGTAGTTTTAAGACCCTTAGGTGAGCCCTGCAGCTGGATCAGACCAAAGGTCTGCCTCATCCTGCATCCTGTTCCCGCATTGGCCCAGCTCAAACAATTTCCAACAAGAAGCCCACAAGCTGCCTGGCACTTTGGGACTTGCTCCCCAGTAACTGGTATCCAGAGGGGTCCTCCCTGCAGGAAAGTTATAGGTCAATAGGATATTTATTTACTTCATAAAGTTCATACACCGTTTGATTGTAACGCACAAAAAACCCACCTCAAAGTGGTTTACAAAAAGGATAAAGCAATAAAATTATCAATAAGAAGAATTAACAACGATCATTTAAGACTTTCGAAAAGTTAAAATAACAGTAAAAACAGATTAAAATCTGCACTGGCTTACTAAAAAATCTGGGTAGGTTTGTCTAAACAAAAATGCTTTTAGCAGGATGCCTGCCGGATGCGGGTGACTACCTGGTATCAATAGGCAGGGAGTTCCAGCGTGTAAAATACCCAGTTCTTACAAATGCAAAATGGGTATTATTTGCCATATTTGTCAAAATTGTCAAAAACAACACTGCCAACATGGGTCACCGTACGTCCGGAGTTTCCTGGACATTTTTAGCAATTTCCACCTGGACACTGCTTCCAACTGCAGTATTCCAGCTATGTCCGGGAAATTCCAGACGCATGGCAACCTTATATTATGTGGCACCTATAGCAGTGCCAGTTCTGCAGATCTAAGCAGTCAAGGAGGCACCTTGGAGTAAGGTGATCTCACAGGTAAATTGGTCCCAGGTTGTTGTAAGGGTTTTGCATACCAAAAGCAAAACCTTGAGCTTGGCCCGGTAGATATAGAATCATAGATTCATAGAATGGTAGAGTTGGGATGGACCCTGAGGGTCGTCCAGTCCAGCCCCCTGCAATGCAGGAAACTCAACTAAAGCATCCATGACAGGTGGCCATTTAATTTCTGCTAAAAACCTGCAAGGAAGGAGAGTTGACCGCATTCCAAGGGAGTCCGTTCCACTGTCAAACAGTACATAGATGCACCATTTAGTGAATATTTTGTTATATATTTGTTTATCAAGAAAATATTTATAAACAACAACAGCCCTCTGAGCAATGTACATAAAACAATATAAAATGATTACCAGTGCTACCCAGATAAAAACCAGCAAAATGCTTCAGAGCACTGTATGCTTGTTGAAATAAACACCCCCCTTTTTTGGCATAAAGCTTTTTCTGATGCTGTAAGATCCCTGCTGGGCCAGGCCAATGGGGCCCTGTCTGGTCCAGCACAGTGGCCAAACAGATGTTCTCACAGTGGCCAAACAGATGACCCAAGCAGAGTAGACAAGATGTCAGAAGTGGACATGATGACTAGGGCCTGTTCATTTCAGCGGGTCTTCTCTGAGAGGGACACATCATTTATTTTCCAAAACCCCTTTTAAAGCCATCCAGGCCGGTGTCCACCACTGCAGCTTGTCAGAGCAAATGCCATAGTTTTCTAGTGCTTAGAGTGTCGGGCTAGGACCAGGGAGAGATCAGGGTTCAAATCCCCACTCAGCGGCCATGAAGCTCCCCGGGTTTGACCTGGGGGGAGCAGTTGTTGCCTTCTCTCAGCCTCACCTACCTCACAGGGTTGTTGTTGTGGAGAAAACCATGAACGCACCACCTTGAGCTGCTTGGAGAAGAAGGTGGGGTATAAATGCATTCGAATAAACGAATGACTAAACCTTATGCCCTGTGTGTGTGTTCAGGAAGGAAATAAAGAATGGGAAGGGAACAGAACAAGAAAAGAGGACGTACGATTTCACTCTCAGCCTTGCTGACATCTTGGATGTACTTGTTCATGACACGCTGGTCGCACATGGGCTCGGGGGTCGTAAGGAGCACTGGAGCCAGGAATCCCAACATTAACAGGAGAGGAGTCAGCCCTGCAGAATAAAAGGTGAGGTCCCCCTTAGATCTTTTGCAGAGCTGCTTTGCATCATCATGCGCACATCATCCATCTGCCCATCACAACCACAGTCGTACCTTGGAAGATGAATGGAATCCGTTCCAGAAGTCCCTTCGGCTTCCAAAATGTTCGAAAACTAAATCGCGGTTCCTGATTGGCTGCAGGAAGCTCCTGTCGCCAATCAGAAGCTGCAGAAGCCCCGTCGGACGTTCGAGTTCCAAAAGAACATTTGCAAATTGCGGTGTTCGGGAGCCAAAAAGTATGAGTTCCAGGGCATTCACGATCCAAGGTACGACTGTAGTCTAGCGGTGGTTTTGTCTGTCCACCAGCCCATCCACCCACCCATCACCATATCAAATATTAAAATTCAACGAAGTAAACAAAGACAAAACTATTTCCAAAATACCCATTTTCCTAGAAACCCATTAGGCTGATTTATATGTATAATAAATTAACTTAATCTTTTGGTTTTTTCCAATCCGTTCATGTACAGTAGGGGATGTATCTTCTCCCCATGAACTTAGCAGCAGTTATAAGATTGAACACTTAATTCTCGATCACTTTTCTGGGATAATAATAATAATTTATGATTTATATGCTGCCCATCTGACTGATAACATCCTTCAGATAAGCAAGCAGAAATATTTTAGGTTCTAAGAGTATATGATATCCTAACTTATCAGAAATGTTAATCCTGGACGGATTTCCAAAATATTTGCATTTGAGATCAGTTCCAAAAGATATGAATATAATCCACTATTATTATTATTATTATTATCTTATTGGTGGCCTTTTTTTGGCTAATGCAACCCAAAGTGACTTGTCACAACCTTCCTTACACAGAATCATAGAATTGCAGAGTTGGAAGAGACCCCAGGGGGTCATCCAGCCCAACCCTCTGCACTGCAGAAATCACAAGCGCCAGACATTTAATCTTGCCTGCCTCCGGAATCCTACAAGCAGGATGGAATGCAGGAAATTTCAGGTATGGCTTTTAGAGGTTTAGACAGCTCCAAATCCAGCTGTAAATCTCAGGGAGGGAAGAGACATTCTTTGGGTCCCCATCTTCCCCACCCCCTTCTGTCAGGGCTCCTGTCCTTCAATAACTGCCCGGCAGGCAGGAATATGAAATGCCCCCTCCTCTCTCATTCCTCCCCAGCTGCCTCCTCGTGTCCACAGTATAGTTTTCAAGACCATCGATCCAGGCTGGGTGTGCGCGCACGGTTTCTTTCCATCAGCGTTTTGCATTTTAGGCGAGTTGCTCAGTGATGTTTGCAATGTTGCAATTCCAAACTCCAAATTCGGCACTGCAGATCCCACTTCAAGCTCCCTTTTATCAGCTTGTGGTGTCGACAGAGCCCTTATCAGCACCTTCCACTTCTCCGTGCTTCAACTCATAGAGTTTCTCTCTCTTCCACACACACACATACCACAGTCCAGCCTGGGAATATGCATGAGATTTCCCCAACATTCTCCTGACACACAAATCAGAGAGAAATTCCCAGAGACCTCCGAGTCCCCAGAAATGTGGCTGTTCAGAAGGAAACCCACAGAGCCCCGATCTTCTACCTGGTGCGGCCAAACAGCTCAGAGTGCACTGCGTGGGTGGACCCTCGTTTCAAAACTCTCAGTTCTCTGCCGCAAAATGATTCATTGGCTTTTCACAAGCCTCACCTGCCCCCTAAGCTCCCCAGTGCCAAAAGGGGATGCAAAGACTGGCCTGCCTGGGAGGGGTGACCTTTGGCCTGAGAAAATGCTCTGGTTTCCTCACTGCTGAGAAGTCCCCTTTCCCTGGGGCTCCTCTCTTCCAGAGGATCCAGGTGTCTCTCAAGGCTGCTGCACAAATCCTAGAGGCTCCATTTGCAACCGATCAAATAGAACGAAACCTTAGGGCTGCAATCCCAGTATCCCCTCCTTATCAGGCATCAAGTCGCCTATGCCCCCATAAGAACACAGCTGAGTGGCTTCCAAATTGCCCTTCTTGACAATAAAGAGGCCCAGGGCTACCTAGCCTAGGACATTTGGGTTTCCAGAGCCCCCACTCCACCCCCGCGAGGCACCTGCCTGCTGCCACCTCCTGCCTATTATCTAACAGCCTGCCGGAGGAGGATTTCATAACCTCAGCGGACCCCTGCCTTGACTAATTTTACAACCTCCGTTTCCCAAACTTTGAGAGAGTCAAGGGAGAGGGTGGGTGTAAAGTCTCCCAGCAGCAAGCTTGGTGTGCAGAAGGTCCCTGCTTCAGTCCTCCCAGGCACCCCAGCATCAAGGAGCAGGCCATGGAGGAAAGGAGCCCCTCTCTCTACCTGAGACTACTCCAGAGGGAGGGCAGCTACTGCTGCTGTCGCTGCTGCCAGTCAGGGCTGGGCTGTGAGAGGCAAATGGCCTGGCCTCCAGCAGCTTCCTCTAGCCACCTTGCTGTGCTCAGCCAATTCCCTTTGGCAGGGGCCCAACTCAATCGATTGCCGCAGCTGGCACCGTCCCCCTGACCTCCCCCTTGGCAACCGCCAGAGCGGACGGACGCTACTCACCAGGTATCCCCATAGCCAAAACTTCATGGTCCTAGAGACTAGCGGACCCCTTCTGCCCCATGGCTAGCCATGGACCGTCATTCCGGGGTGGGGGCGGCGGCTGAGCAGGTCGACCGCGGCAGCTCCACGCGAGGGACGTCCAGCAGCTTATATTTCCCTCCTTTCTCTCTCCAGATCACGCAAAAGTCCAGCTGGTTTGGCTCAGCGAAGAGGAAGAGATCACAATCCGCACACGCCAAGGTGAGTTTGCAAAGGACCTTGTCCGAAACGGTGGTGCCCTCTTCACCTTTTGACCGGGAAGCCTAACTTCTCAAGAACGTGATCGGCTGCTCCAGTGCCCTGCTCTCTTTCTCTCTCTGGATCCCAATTGCCACCTGAAGAACCTGATTTCTTCTCTTTTTGGAGGATCTGCTCCTAGCAGCGCCGGACACCGGCTTGCATTTTTGCACACACACACACACAAATTCCCCACTGATGTTTGCTCGGAGGAGTGGGGGAAAGCGACCCCCTTTCCCCTTCCTCTGCAGACCCCAGATCTCGCGAAAGCTGTGCCACCGGACGCACGAGGCACAGTTAATGTTTCATCCGCCTGATCCCTCTGCTCTCTGCCCGATGTGGCTTTTCTCCCGCTCTGTCTCTCCCCCCACCCCGACCTCCACCACGCTCCCTTCCTTCCCTGAGTGCGAGAATGTCACTGGACAGGCCAGGAGGGAGATGGACAATTTCCCTCTGCCGGCCGGAAGCCAAAGGGGGCTTTTTTCCCTTCAAGGAGGAAGGCCCATGCAGGACCAGACACGTCTGCCCCTGGCCGCAGGCCAGACACAGGTTAAGGCGTCAAGGTGGAGAAGGTCACTGCCTTGGCAGGCCGCCATCCAGGGAGCCTTGGTGTGCCAAAAAAACGGCGTGAGGAGGAGCACCCCTGACTCACGTCTGGCCAGAGTGACGCTCCTCGGCTGGTGACGCCTTCTCCTCCACCGATGTCCTGCCGGATCTCAGCATCCGTGGCTCTCCTCCTGCTCCAAGGCACCCCCGGCACCTGACTTTCAGCCGCACCCGCCCCTAAAATCATAGAGTTGCAGGGGACCCCCAAGGGCCATCTATCCCAACCCCCTGCAAGGCAGGAATCACAGCTGGCAGGTATGACCTCTGTTTAGAAACCTCCAAGGAAGGAGAGAGCCCACGACCTTCCAAGGGAGTCCGTTCCTCTGTCGAACGCCTCTTGCCGTCAGAAAGTTCTTCCCAATGTTTAGACAGAACCTCCTTTCTTAAAAATTTCCTTAAAAATCCTTCTATGTGAGAAGCCTTCAGATGTGTGAAGCTGACTATCTTATCACCTCTCAGTCTTCTCTTCTCCAAGCTAAACAGACCCAGCTCCCTCTCCTAGAGAATCCAAGCTTCAGGCCTGAACTTATAGGCATAATAACCCTTTGCCCACGAGGGTGCAAACAACCCAGGCGTCCTTGCTTACACAATTTACTGCTTTCAATCGAGCCAACTCTGTTCCTATAAAAGATGCACTTTATGCAGAGTTAGCGCATTGTCCCACTTAACCTCTTGGAACTCTGATGCTTCAAATCTGGCTCTCCAGAAACAGCTCCCCCCCCCAGCCCCCAAAAAGGCTTTTAGGCAGAGACCCCTCAAGAATATAAGAACACAAGAAGGGCCTGCTGGATCAGGCCAATGGAGCAACTAGTCCAGCACGTCCTGTCCTCACAGTGGCCAGATGCCCATTATGGGAAACCTGCAAACAGGATTTGACCGCAAGAGCCACTCTCCCTTCCTGTGGTTTCCAGTAACTAGAAGCATTACTGCCTCTGACCATAGAGGGCAGAGCATAGCCATCACGGCGGCTAATAGCCATCCATAGCCCTCTCTTGCTCCATGGACTTGTCTAATCCTGTCTTAAAGTTATCACTGCCTCCTGTGGTGGTCAGTTCTGCAGTTTAACTATGTGCTGCCTGAAGAAGGACTTGGTTTGGTCTGGTTTGGTTCTGAATATCAGACCCCAAATGCCCCATAGCTGAGTTCTGGGTATTTTCTCCTGGCTCCAAAGTCTCCACATCCACCTTGCAGCTTAAGGCTTGCCACCAGTTCTCCTGCGCCCGCCCAAAAGACCTGCATGGCAGGCAGTAATCCAACAGGTGAAGCTTGCCCTCATGATTGCCTCTTGCTCCTCTTGAAAGGTTTTTTTTAAAAAAAAAATCAGGCTGCATTAGCTTTCCATGCTGTATTATTGTTAGAATGCTCATTATTGCGGGAGCTTCAGATACCAACGTTTTATTTGCGGGAGGAGGGTGTTATGTGATAAGGGCACATTCCATGCTCAAGATTGAAATACTGTACTGAGTACAGTTCTGGTTGCCTCTGCAGAGCTGGGAAAGGTTCAGAAAAGGGCGTCCAAAACCATTCAGGGGAGGGGCATCTAGTGAAGCTGAATGTTGGAAGATTCAGGACAGGGGAAAGGAAGGACTTTGTCATGTGGTGTGCTCTGTTAACCTGTGGAACTCACTCCCACTGGAGGAAGCGATGGCTGCCAACTTGAATGGCTTTACAAGAGGATTAGACAAATCCGTGGAGGAGGGGGTATGTTGTCAATCAGTGGCTATTAGTAAAGGTAAAGGGACCCCTGACCATTAGGTCCAGTCGTGACCGACTCTGGGATTGCAGCGTTCATCTCGCTTTATTGGCCGAGGGAGCCGGCATACAGCTTCCGGGTCATGTGGCCAGCAGGACTAAGCCGCTTCTGGCGAACCAGAGCAGCGCACAGAAACGCCGTTTACCTTCCCACTGGAGCGGTACCTATTTATCTACTTGCACTTTGACGTGCTTTTGAACTGCTAGGTTGGCAGGAGCAGGGACCGAGCAATGGAAGCTCACCCCGTCGCGGGGATTCGAACTGCCGACCTTTTGATCGGCAAGTCCTAGGCTCAGTGGTTGAACCCACAGCGCCACCCGCATCCCAATGGAACCTCCATATTCAGAGGCAGTAGAGCTGCAGAGCAACCACAGACACACAAAACCCCATCAGATCCAGCAGGACTTTCTTACATTCTTATTAAAGAGTTGTCTGTTCTGTCCTGTTCTGCTTCACCTGATTGCAGCTGTTAAGGGCACAGGATCCTGTCCCTGTGAACAAGGACTGCTGCTCAGTGGAAGAGTCCAGATTCAGCATCCAATGGTCCCTTTCAACAGAACGGGCTACAACCTTGAAGAGCTGGTGCCAGTCAGTGCAGACAATACAATTGACCAAAGGCCTGACTCGCTGTACGGCATCTTCCTCTCTTGCTAGGCGGCAACCCGCTTCCATTTTTGGAATCCCTGCCCTCCAATCGCAGACGTGTGGGGACAGAGTCACACCCTTGGCCCATCCAACCCAGTATTGCTTGCACTGGTTGGCAGCAGTGGCTCTCCAGGGTCTCAGGCAGGAACCTTATACTAGATGCTGCTGGGGATTTAGCCTGGGACCTTCTACACGCCAAGCAGGTGCAACAGCGTCCCTTCCCCAGATGTGGCTTCTTGCTATTGATGGAACATGGAATTGTGGAGCTGGAAGGGAACCAGAGGGTCATCTAGCCCACCCCCTCCTGCAACGCAGGAATTGCAGCTAAAGAATCCCAGGTGTGTCCTTGTGGCACTGGAGCCGATGCTCTGGACATAGGTTTCTGGGGCTGAATCCTGCCTCCTCTCCTAGCCGCCTCACCTCTGCCCCAGAAGAAGCCCCCTTCCATCTTGGCATGGGCAGCCCACAGCTGCTTTTGGCTCACCCCTGGATGACGCCTGGCGCTATCTAAGCCGAAATGTCGGCCAAGCCTCTCGCCCTCGGCTCAGCTGCAGGCGCTCTGTGTTCCCTGCTATCACTGAGCAAACCCCAAAGCTGCCAAGACTGGCCTGGCATCCTTTTTTCCGGAGCCTCCATCCCACATAGAATCATAGAATTGTAGAGTTGGAAAGGACCACCAGAGTCATCTAGTCCAACCCCCTGGAAGGCAGGAACCTTTTGCTTCAACCCACAACCCTGAGATTATTATTTTTTTAAATAAAATTTATTAGATTTTCCACAATAATAACAATAACCACAAAGCAGAATGAGACACAAAAACAAAAACAAAGAAAAATATAGCAATGAATAAAAGAAGAAAAAAGGAACAATAAACAGATTAACAATAACAACAAACTTAATTCTTTACAAATCCAACCTTTTAAACATCTTAGTCCCTCCCTTCTGAGTTTCCTTGTAGTTGAAAGTAACAGCTTTCCAATATCATTATTAAACTAAAACAATCTCCAATTATAGTCCATCTTATTCACATTTCTTAATTTTCTAAATCCCATTTATTTAATTATAACTTAGTTTAATCCTAGGCCTATTTGTTTCTTTCAAGTAATTTCTAATTTTTTTATATTACAATATTTATTCAAATAGTCCTTAAATTTCCTCCAGTCCTCTTGAAACTCCTCTTCTTTCCGGTCGTGGATTCTTCCAATCAGGTCAGCTAGCTCCAAAAAGTCCATCATCTTCATCTGCCAATCTTCCACTGTTGGTAGTTCTTGTGTTTTCCAATTTTTAGCAAGCACAACCCTGAGATTAAGAGTCTCGTGCTCTACCGGCTGAGCTCTTAAGCAGAAAGAGGGCAAAGGGGCATCATCCGGGGCAGGAGGGAAAGGAGAGGGTCTTCCTCTGGTTCAGTCTCCCCCATGTTTGGGTCTACAATTGCCCTCGGCCCCAGGCAGCACAGCTGATGGGAGTTGTAGTCCAAAACATCTGGAGGGCACCAGCTTGGAGTAGGCTGATCTCTGTGCCGCTGCTTTTCGTTGTGGACAGCACAGAGCGATCCAGCTGCCCTTATGGGCTCCCAGCGGCTCCTTTCCTCCAGAGGGAAGTTCACATTCCTGAGCAGAGCAGAGGAGCGAGCTGCTTTCTCTCTCTGCTGAGTCGTGGCATGCAGAGCATGGGGTGCACGCAGAGAGCTACAGAGGGGCCAGGCTGCTAGTCTGCCTTGCCCAGTACTTTGGAACAAAAGGGCATAAGAAGAGCCTGCTGGATCAGGCCAAAGGGGGCCCACCTAGTCTCCCAGGGGCCAGTGCGGCCGAAATGGTCACACTACTCTCAAGCCGCCTCTGCATAGCCATTGTAGCTAGCAGCCCTGGCTAGCCTGACCGCCGATGAATCTGTCCAGTCCTCTGTCTGTCCCAGCCTCCTGGGACACAGAAGAGCTTCATTTTGCCTGTGGATCTTCCAAACATGGTCTCTCAGCATGGCTGATGGGGAAGCTTGCATTTTGGAAGGTAGCGAGAGAGAATCCGGAGGTCCTCAGGACAGGACGTTCTGCCTGTGTTTGCACAGCACGGTTCCGGGGTCCATGCAGGGCACTCCCACGGGACACGCAGCCTTCAGATTTCAGGTGTCAGGACTAGGGAATCTATGATTAGGTCGGTTTCAGTTTCTCATCTTCCCAATCCTAAATCCAGTTCTTTGTGTGTTTCAGTAGCAAATGATGGTTTGTTTTTTTTAAATCCTCATGAAGATTCATCAGCATTTTGGTGCCAATTTCTCCTAGAATACACATTCTTGTGTGCTGTTTTGAGCAATAGATGCATGTCCCCTGCCATAATGCACTTTTGTACGTTATTTTCAGGACTCTATACATTTCCCCAACATACGCATGTTCGCACACACTGCTTGGTTGGCGAACACCATCGCAAAATTCAGAGAAGCATGACTTTCAAAGGATAGTTATGGTTTTGCTTCAGAAAACGCAAAGTGTTTAGTTTCTTATTAAGAGGCAAACAAAATCAAACACCCCCCCACCATTCCCTAATCATAGCCACCAGCCACTTCTAGCAGCCATCTTGTAATCATGAAGCAGTGAGTTCCACAGACTGGTGGCGTACAGCGAGAAAGCGACGAATGTGTGTTTGTGAGGAGAGGCTGGGAAGCCCTTCCCTGGCCTTCTCTATATGCACTTTTATCTGGCGAGTGAAACAAGGCTCCCCTCCACAACTAGGAAAAGGGATTCTTGAGCTGTGATCCATTCCGACTCTAAGGTAAATAGCCTCTGCTTTTCCGAAAGCAGGTCACAGGCGCATGTGATGTGGTTAAAAAAAATTCTCTTTCATACACACACCGAGAGAAACAGGCCACAGCCAGCCAGACTGTCTGATCACACATCCCCATTGTTATGAGGCTTCCTCCCACTCAGAGGTGGTGGGAAAGCCGCTTTCATTTACTTGGCGACAAGATGCCGCCGTGCCGATTTATGGGGCCCCCAGGGACCACTTTCTGACGGCTGCAGATGCGGCGGTCCGTGCCTGGGCCACCTTGCCTGGTGTGCGTACGTGCAACGAGTCCAACGCTCCGTGGGGTCGCTTCACATCACACACGCCACCGAGGAAGGGGGGCTGGTTGCAGGGGAGGTGGGGCGGAGCCGTGAATCAAGGGGGACTCGGAAGTCCTGGCTCCCAGCCCCATATCCCTGTCTAACTCCCTTCCCACTCTCTCCCACTTTGACAACCCAGGAGTCCTGGCTCGCGCTTTTTTCCCAGGCTCCTCCTGACTGAACTCGAATTGCCCAGAGCTGGAGCCTCTTACCCTGTCCGCCTCCCGTTCTGTTATACCGTTTACTAGTTTTCTAGAGAAGCCAAGAGACCATCCCTCTCACATACTTCCTGCCGTTAAGGCTTCACGTAGCCCTCATGGAGGAAATAGTGCTACGGTTTCAATTACGTCTTGATTGGGCCCATTTCACAGATAGCAAACTGAGGCCGAATGTTCACGGGCAACATTGCAGGTGGAGAACTGGTGCCGAGTGTTTGCTGGCAAAGTCTGCCCAGCCAGTGCAGGTCTGGCCATATCTGTCAGAGGAGCTTTTGAACTCAGAGCCCTCCTCTGCTCCCATATTCAAGGCTGGGCCAAACCACTAGCTCTCACAAAATAAAATTAAAAAATCCTTCCAGTAGCACCTTAGAGACCAGCTAAGTTTGTTATAGGTATGAGCTTTCGTGTGCATGCACACTTCTTCAGATACATCCATTTGCCAGCAGACGAGGGGAAGAAATCAGGAATTCTGGATCCGCCCTGTCACTGCTCTGAAGCCAGAACGAACTTCCTGCCTCAGGGGATCCAGGTGTCCTGACTGCTAGCAGGAAACCCCTCTTTCCCCCAGAGAACCCAGGAGTCCTACCTCACATCCATTCTGCCCAAGTTTGGTTTGCCGCTCCCCCAGCTCCCCCCTCCAGACTTTTAAACAGCTGCAGAACAGGCAGAAATCAGAGAGGTACAGCTTCCTCCCTCTCTTCCTCTCTAGGGGAAAAAGCTGCATTGGTTGAATTCCTGCCTGCAGAGCAGCTGTCCCCTGATCTCCCCCACCCCGCATTAGGTTTCTTTTCCTTGCAATAGGTGCCCAGGAGAACCCAGGTGTCCTGGCCCCTCCCTCCCCTCTCTTCCAGGCTCTGAATGGGACCCAGGAGTCCTGGCCACCCCCACCCCCCACTTGCTCCTCCGCTGCCCTCCCCACCCTGTGTGTGGCGCTGCTGGGCCCCCGGCCAGAGCTCCCAGTGGCTCCCGGCTCCTCATACGTGCCGGCCTGCACACGACGAGGAAGCCTTGATCCGCCGACCCAGGCGGGCGGCTCCATCGATCCTGGCCGCGTCTCCAAACAGGGGATGAGGCCTGGCGGCGCCAGCGACGGTGACAGATCAACCAGGCCAGGCGGGAAGGGAGACCTCTGACCTTTGGCCATCGGCCTTCCCAGAGGAGCCTCCAGAGAATGGGAGCGGGGACCAGTGGTCACAGCAGGTGTGGGGAGCGGAGAGCCTCTTCCTGCCAAAGTCTTTGGCCTCCCTCTGTTGCCAACTCCCGCCTTCTTCCTCCCGACTTATGGCTTTTTATTACTATTATCGGCTTATTAATTGCCTCCTGTCTCAAGGCAATTAGATAAAAAAACAAAACGAAAACCAGGTCTAAAGCCCTAACAAGCAGACGCTTGTGATGAAGGAAAACCCATGTTTATCCAGCTTGATTTTCAGTTTTGCTTTTCTCAGTTTAGAAGGAGGTTTTGAAAGGACATTTGCTATGGTCCTGTGATGCGGGTAAGGGATGGGGGGGGTCGCTGTTAGACCTCACACCCCATGAGAGATGGAATTACTACAAAAAATGCTCAGCCTATCCTAAATTGCAGGCATCTCTCCCTTTGGCGCGCAGGGGGGAGGGTGTCCACTGAGGGTTTTCTGAGCTGCGATTCCTACGTTGCAGGGGGTTGGGCTGGATGATCTCTTTGGATCCCTTGCAACTCTACGATTCCACCATTATTGCTTCTCCTGGACATGCTCCCTGAATGAATGGGGTTGGGTAACACTGAATGAGAGGCGCACGACTCCTCTCTTCAGGTCTTCCACCTGCTACATGCGGATAGTCACAATGCCAACCTTACAAGGTTGTTGTGGGAACAAAATAAACTGTAAGCGCAGTATACGCTAAAGCACTATATCAGGGGTCAGCAAAGTTTTTCAGCAGGGGGCCGGTCCACCGTCCCTCAGACCTTGTGGGGGGCTGGACTATATTTTGGGGGGGGGGAATGAATGAATTCCTAAGCCCCACAAATAACCCAGAGATGCATTTTGAATAAAAGCACACATTCTACTCATGTAAAAACACACTGATTCCTGGACCGGCCGCGGGCCGGATTGAGAAGGCAATTGGGCCGGATCCGGCCCCCGGGCCTTAGTTTGCCTTCCCATGCACTATACACCATCTTGTTCTTAATGATTATGAGAAGAACTGTTGAACTCAACACACTGCATATGCATTCTCAGGGAGCTGAGGATTGCAAAATGTTCACAAAGGAGCTGACGACCTCCGGGGGGGGGGGTGTAGCTTAGTTTAACTTCGATATTCTGTGTGTGTGTGTGTGTAGAAGATTCAAGCCACTGAAAAGGAAGTCCTTCTTTGTGCAGCGCATAGCTAAACTATGGAACTCCCTCCCACAGGAGTCTGTGATGGCAACCAACTTGGATGGCTTCAGAAGAGGACTGGCGCATTTAATTCCTACAACAGCCCTGTGAGGTAGGCTGAGAGGGGCAGTGACTGGCCTAGGGCCACCCAGTGAGCTTCCTGACCGATACTCTAACCACTGCACCACACTGTGGCTCTCACAGTGCTGGGGTCGCAGCCCAGGGTGTAAAATAAATTGAATAATAAATTGCACAGCAGGAATTCCAGCCTGTACGTCCTGCTCCGCATTCAGGACCCAGAAATGCGGCTTGCGCCAGCAAGCCCTGAGACATTGTCAATCACGTGACTTCTGAGAAAACCTCCTAGAAATCTAGGAAAATGGGAAGGTGGGTTATCATGTGTCAGGGATAACACACAGATCCCGGCAGTGGCTTTGCAAGGAGATGGATCTGGGAAATTGCACACAGAATTCTGGAGCAGCCAGGCCTGGTGGGAAGTCCCTGCTTCCACCTAAAGCAGGCCTTGCTGGTGCTCAGAGGACCTCTCTGGGCTAGGTGCAGCAACAGCCAAGGGTTTCTAAGCATGCACAGAGTTCCTTTCTCTTACCAGTAGAATAACAGAATTCTGGAGGACTCTTAAGGGCCAGCCAGTCCCAACTTTCTGCAATGCAGGAATCGGAGCTGACTAACCACTGTCCACCTACAAACATCTAGGTCTATTTTTTGGTCTCTAAACTACAGTGGTACTTCGGGTTACATACGCTTCAGGTTACAGACTCCACTAACCCAGAAATATTACCTCGGGTTAAGAACTTTGCTTCAGGATGAGAACAGAAATCGCACAGTGGGGGCGCGGCAGCAGCGGGAGGCCCCATTAGCTAAAGTGGTCTTCAGGTTAAGAACAGTTTCAGGTTAAAAACAGAGCTCCGGAACGAATTAAGTACGTAACCAGAGGTACCACTGTAATCCTATCTGAGTTATAGTGCCAACTTTTGAAATGCGGTGATGACCATATTGACTGCATTCTGTTGAAATTACTCCTTAGATCTGAGCTGCCCTGGGAGGGCCTACGTAAAATAAATAAAATCTAACAGGCAGTGGAGGTACAAAAACAGGGCCTTCTCAGCAGTTGCCCCCAGTTGTGGAATAATATGGCTATGCTGGCTTGGAGCTTGTAGGAGTTGTAGTCTAAAACATATGGAGGGCACCTGGTTGGGGAAGACAGAATTAAATGGCTCAAAGCTATGATTTAGCTGTGATCTCTGCACTGCAGGGGGTTGGACTAGATGACCCTTGGTGATCCCTTCGAACTCTACAATCCTATGAAAGCCAGGCATTCAGTCCAGCGGCCATTTCCCTCCTCACTGACCAGAATGTTTCAGACCTGACGTCAGTTCTGTCTTTGAAATTCCCTTCCTTAAATCCTCCCCTTATCTTAAGAAAACACAACTTGGGCTGGCTTAGATCAGTAGAGCACCCTGCAGTCTTTTGACTTTCACAGAACTCTTTGTCAACATTGCCCCTGGATGACGAGTTCTGTGGAGCTCGAAGGCTGGCATACACCAACCTAACTCGGCTCGATGAAATAAACAGAGATCATTTTGCCTGTGATAAACCTAGGTTCAAATTAACCTCTTTTAAACAACAACCACTTTTGGGCTCTGAGCAGCTCCCTCTCCAGACTTGGGAGATATAACAAGTGATAAAATAGGCTGTATATATACCCAGAGATGGAGTGGGAGGGAGTGAAGAGTTAAAAGAGGGTTGGGCTTACCAGCCCGAGGGGGCGTGCCCTTCTTTGGCCACGCCTTCCTGGATGCCGCAAAGTCTCACAGCTTAGCCCTGGTAGTTCCTTATCTCTTCCTGCTTCTTGTGCAATGCAAACAGCTTCTCTGACCCCAGTGCCCTCATCGGGGCAGCGCTAGGGGGCGCGCGTTTGCCAGCCTATTCTGGGATCCTGCCTGGCACGCTGCTCGCTCTCGGAAACCAGCCAGGTCTTGCATCAGCTCCGGCAACTGCGTAGCAAATCTGACAGCGCTGTTTCCAGCGTTGAACAAGAGCCTTCTCCCCTCCTGCGGTTTCCAGCAAATAGCATCTGGAGGCATCGTTGCCTGAGCCATGCTGGCTATTCGCTATTGAAGGCCCTCTTCTCCAGCAGTTTGTCCTATCTTGAAAGCTTGGTGGCCACCACTTCCTCCATATCAGGAACCACAAGACAGAGAAACCAGTAGGAGAACACTTCAGTCTCCCAGGACGTTCTATACAAGATCTCAAAGTAGCTGTCTTCTTACAAAAGAATTTCAGAAATAGACTGGAAAGAGAAGTTGCTGAATAATAATAATAATAATAATAATAATAATAATAATAATTTATTATTTATACCCCGCCCATCTGGCTGGGCCTCCCCAGCCACTCTGGGCGGCTTCCAAAAGAATATTAAAATACTGTGATACATCAAACATTAAAAGCATCCCTAAACAGGGCTGCCTTCAGATGTCTTCTAAAAGTCTGGTAGTTGTTGTTCTCTTTGACATCTGGTGGGAGGGCGTTCCACAGGGAGGGCGCCACTACCGAGAAGGCCCTCTGCCTGGTTCCCTGTAACTTGGCTTCTCGCAGTGAGGGAACCGCCAGAAGGCCCTCGGTGCTGGATCTCAGTGTCCGGGTAGAATGATGGGGGTGGAGACGCTCCTTCAGGTATACTGGACTGAGGCCGTTTAGGGCTTTAAAGGTCAGCACCAACACTTTGAATTGTGCTCGGAAACGTACTGAATTGCAACTTATTACCAAACTTAAGGGACCTGGGTGGCACTGTGGGTTAAACCACAGAGCCTAGGGCTTGCCGATCAGAAGGTCGGCGGTTCAAATCCCCGGGGCAGGGTGAGTTCCCGTTGCTCAGTCCCTGCTCCTGCCAACCTAGCAGTTCGAAAACACGTCGTAGTGCAAGTAGATAAATAGGTACTGCTCCGGCGGGAAGGTAAACGGCGTTTCCGTGCGCTGCTCTGGTGCGCCAGAAGCGGCTTAGTCATGCTGGCCACATGACCCGGAAGTTGTACGCCGGCTCCCTTGTCCAGTAAAGGGAGATGAGTGCCGCAACCCCAGAGTCGGCCACGACTGAACCTAATGGTCAGGGGTCCCTTTGCCTTTACCTTTACTTACCAAACTTAAAACCATGGAGAGACCTGGTCTGAATAGAGACATTGGATTCTTATCTCATTATACATGATAAAGCTATTTTTAGCCATCTCACCCCTTGCTTTTTCCTGTAAAACCAATTGCAGTCGTTAACAGTCGAAAACAGGTTTACAACACCTATCAGCCAATCACCCATCTCCCACCACCCTTCTGAGTACCTTGGTACCCCTCCCCACCCTCTCACTATATATAAGGGTCTCGTGACTTCTGTTTCAGTGTATCTGAAGAAGTGTGCATGCACACAAAAGCTCATACCAATAAACTAACTTAGTTGGTCTCTAAGGTGCTACTGGAAGGAATTTTTTAATTTTGTTATGACTATGGCAGACCAACACGGCTACCTGCCTGTAACTGTAGTTTAACGTATGTGCTGTGTGAATAAGAACTTTCTTTTATCTGTCCTGAACCTCCCAATGTTTGGCTTCATTGGATGCCCACGAGATCCAGGGTTTTCCATGCTGTGCATCATTTTATAGACTCCTGTCATGCAGCCTCTCACTTGTCTTTTCCCCTCAGTTAAAAAGCCCCAAGCGCTGCAACCTTCTTCCTAGGCGAGTTCATGTTTCCTGTTCTGCACCCACCACTTTCTAGGTCAGGCGCAAACAGAGGAACATTTTAACCACCATACGTGAATATGTGAACGCGTGAATATACGTGCGAGTATTCTTCTTGAACTCCTGCCAACCTAGCAATTTGAAAGCACGTCAAGTGCAAGTAGATAAATAGGTACCGCTCCGGCAGGAAGGTAGACGGCATTTCCGTGCGCTGCTCTGGTGCGCCAGAAGCGGCTTAGTCATGCTGGCCACATGACCCGGAAGCTGTACGCCGGCTCCCTCGGCCAGTAAAGCGAGATGAGCGCCGCAACCCCAGAGTTGACCACGACTGGACCTAATGGTCAGGGGTCCCTTTACCTTTACCTTTATTCTTCTTGAAAATTGCTCCTGAGTTTGTTTGGTTTTTTTATAATTGAGAAAGCATATTAATTGTATGAAACATATACATAAAATCATAAATATGCCCTAAATCAGATTTTCCCAATCTGGTGGCCTCTGGTTTCCTACTGGGGCATCTGGTCAGCCACTGTGAGACCAGGACACAGGACCAAATGGGCCTCTGGTCTGATCCTGCAGCCTCTTCTTATGTTCTTGGGGTTGGGAAGAGGTGTTATGGGAACAGGGACTTTGGCAAAACGTCTCACACCCAAGAGCTCCCCTGGGACCTGACACGTTTTCAGAGGGGCCAATGAAACTGAGCCACGGTGACGCATGTTACCCTTCTGCGACAGCATGGCAGGAGGGTGAGGGTGCGTGTGCTCACCCCTCTGTCACAAGTATGTATCTGATCCCACAAGCGTGCCCAGCACTCACGTGAATTCATACACACGAGTGTATGGTTTGGGAACTTGGGCCAGAGTTACCACGTGTTACCCTTATGGACACATGTTGACCCTTAACCTGACACCCACAAGACGTTTTCACAGAGAAGGAATAAAGAAAGCTTGGTTTATTATGTGAAACGAAAGTGACAGAATATATAAATGCTACTTCGGGCAGCAAAATTACAGTTTGAGCAGGCAGCGAATCCTACCACACACACACACACCTTGATCTAAATTGTGGAAGAATCCCCAACCATTCTCAAAACCCTACAGAAAGCGAGTGTGAGAATTTTGCCACAGAACCCACATTAAGAGCCAGCCAAGAAATGACATATACCTGTCCTTAGAAAGAAGCGTATATTGGTTCCTTGAGAAAGTTAATAATGGAGGGTCTCTTGTCATATTACGCGAACCTTATTTTACTCGTGCCATGATCTACAGTAATAAACCACAGGAAATGTTCACATTGACACACAGCCATTCACACCTCCTGCCTCCCCCTTCCTCTTCGCCTTGCACAATCCGGCCTCCTTCCTTTATAGTTTCTTAGAAAGCATTAAAGTGTGCTGATGTGCCTTGAATGAAGATGGTTGTCTTAGCTGGGTGCTGCTCTGCCCCCTTCAGGGCAGATGGGGAATTAACATAAATGCACATTGCAAAGTCCTTACTACAGCAAATCCAAACCTAGTGATCTCAGGATGTTTTGGACTACAAATCACATCAGTCCCAGCTAGCATAGGCATATTGTCTTGGGACTGACAGCAGGTGTAGTCTGGAGGCCCCTGGGCTGGGGACCCCCCCTCCACTTACCTGCCTATTCTGCAACACAATACTGTTGAAAATAGGAACACAGTCATAACACCCCAAACCTAATCACCGTCCAACTCTCGCCCTCTCCGCTTACAAGATTCTGCTCTGTCCAAAATCGGCTGCATTTACTCTGAATTCACAAAGCCATAGAAATGTAGAGTTGGAACAGGCTGGCCCACCCATATGGCAAGGCGAGTCTTGGGTGGCAGGATCCATAAGGGCGGCAAATGGAATGTATCGCACGCTGCTGTGTTCTGCTTGGAGGCTGGATCTGCACCCTGTTTGGCAGCCTCCCCGCAATGTTGCCTGTTGGAGAATAGGAGGCGCTGGTGGTCTCCCACCCCTGGGAAGGGAATGGTGGGGGCTGGCTTCTGGGGTAAGGTTACCAGACGTCCCCGTTCCCCGGGGACAGTCCCCGGATTTACAAATCAGTCCCCTGGCAAAATCCTATCAAAGTTGAAAAGTGTCCCCGGATTCATTGAAAAAAATCTGGTAACCTTATTCTGGAGTCCCCTGGACTCCACACCCACCCGGCCTAATTCAGAGTGGGCCCCTTCCCCTCCCCCAGCAGCAGCTTTTGATTCCCAGTTCAGCCGTTGGATAATATTGATTTGATTCCCTGTGTTGTTCCCAGTGCTAAACTTCACTCACCCTTCTTCCCTGGAGGGGAAAACAAGAAAACAAGCTTGCTCCATCTTCCATGGGACAGACCTTTATATATATTTGAAGATGTTAACATATCTCCTCCCAGTCTCCTTTTTACCAGGCTAAACATATCCAGTTCCCTCAACCATTCTTCATACAGCTTGGTTTCGAGACCCTTGGTCATCTTGGTCGCCCTCCTCTGCCCACACTCCAGCTTGTCGATATCCATCTTAAATTGTGGTGCCCAGAACTGAACACAGCACTCCAGGTGTGGTCTGACCAAGGCAGAATAGAGTGATACTATGGCATGGACGGGACGCAGGTGGTGCTGTGGGTTAAACCACAGCGCCTAGGACTTGCCGATCAGAAGGTTGGCAGTTCGAATCCCCACGACGGGGTGAGCTCCCGTTGCTCGGTCCCTGCTCCTGCCAACCTAGCAGTTCGAAAGCACATCAAAGTGCAAGTAGATAAATAGGCACCACTCCGGCGGGAAAGTAAACTGCGTTTCCGTGCACTGCTCTGGTTTGCCAGAAGCGGCTTAGTCATGCTGGCCACATGACCCAGAAAACTGCAGACAAACGCCGGCTCCCTCGACCAGTAAAGCAAGATGTCACCGTAACCCCAGAGTCGGCCACGACTGGACCTAACAGTCAGGGGTCCCTTTACCTTTATGACATAGACACTAGACTTCTGTGGATGCAGCCGAGAATAGTATTTCCCTTTTTTGCTGCTGCATCACACTGCGGACTCATGTTCAGCTTCTGGTCTACTAAGACTTCTAGATCCTCCTCACTTGGATTTTCACTAGATCCTTTTCACTTTGGAGTGTAGGAAGCTGCCGTATACATGGATTTCTGAAAAATAAGTAATGTCAGACTAACCTGATCTCGTTTTTTGACAGAATTACAAGCCTGGTAGATGAAGGGAACGCAGTGGATGTAGCCTACCTTGATTTCAGCAAGGCATTTGACAAGGTGCCCCATGATATTCTTGTAAAGAAGCAAAGGCTTTTCTGGGAAATGATTTATAATGAATTGAAAAAGGTATTTAAATATACCTTTGTGAAGAAACCAGAGGCCTTTCTCTTGGGCATGGTCGGCCAATTGGTGTTAAAAAAGGATAGAACTTTCTTTATGTATGCTACAACAGCAGCAAGAATACTCATCGCAAAGTATTGGAAGATGCAAGATCTACCCACTCTGGAAGAATGGCAGACGAAATTGATTGACTTTATGGGATTGGCAGAATTGACTGGCAGAATCCGCGACCAGGGAGAAGAATCGGCAGAAGAAGAATGGAAGAAATTTAAAGACTATTTGCAAAAATATTGTAATATTAAGGAATATTGAGTGATGTTGGATCGAAATTAAGGGGTTATCAGCTGTAATGGTATAAAAGAATATGAAAAAATAGTTTGTTTGTTTTTTGTATATAAGTAAAAGTATAAGTTACAATAATTTAAGAAGATGGATAGAAATCAAGGCTTTTAGCTGTAATGCTATGAGATAAGGATTTGCTGGATGAACAATTTGAACTGGAATACAAGAAGGGGAGGCATGAGGAGGTCAGGGAAATATGTTATTGAAAAATAAGTTATGAAATTTATGTGTTTTTAATATTTTTTCTTTTTAATTTTTCCTTTTTTTCTTTGTTTGTATAAAATGGAAAATCTTAATAAATATCTTCTTAAAAAAAAAAGATATTCTTGTAAAGAAGCTGGTAAAATGCGGTCTTGACTATGCTACCACTCAGTGGATTTGTAACTGGCTGACTGACCGAACCCAAAGGGTGCTCATCAATGGTTCCTCTTCATCCTGGAGAAGAGTGACTAGTGGGGTGCCACAGGGTTCTGTCTTGGGCCCGGTCTTATTCAACATCTTTATCAACGACTTGGATGATGGACTCAAGGGCATCCTGATCAAATTTGCAGATGACACCAAACTGGGAGGGGTGGCTAACACCCCAGAGGACAGGATCACACTTCAAAACGACCTTGACAGATTAGAGAACTGGGCCAAAACAAACAAGATGAATTTTAACAGGGAGAAATGTAAAGTATTGCACTTGGCAAAAAAAATGAGAGGCACAAATACAAGATGGGTGACACCTGGCTTGAGAGCAGTACATGTGAAAAGGATCTAGGAGTCTTGGTGGACCACAAACTTGACATGAGCCAACAGTGTGACGCGGCAGCTAAAAAAGCCAATGCAATTCTGGGCTGCATCAATAGGAGTATAGAATCTAGATCAAGGGAAGTAATAGTGCCACTGTATTCTGCTCTGGTCAGACCTCACCTGGAGTACTGTGTCCAGTTCTGGGCACCACAGTTCAAGAAGGACACTGACAAACTGGAACGTGTCCAGAGGAGGGCAACCAAAATGGTCAAAGGCCTGGAAACGATGCCTTATGAGGAACGGCTAAGGGAGCTGGGCATGTTTAGCCTGGAGAAGAGGAGGTTAAGGGATGATATGATAGCCATGTTCAAATATATAAAAGGATGTCACATAGAGGAGGGAGAAAGGTTGTTTTCTGCTGCTGCAGAGAAGCGGACACGGAGCAATGGATCCAAACTACAAGAAAGAAGATTCCACCTAAACATTAGGAAGAACTTCCTGACAGTAAGAGCTGTTTGACAGTGGAATTTGCTGCCAAGGAGTGTGGTGGAGTCTCCTTCTTTGGAGGTCTTTAAGCAGAGGCTTGACAACCATATGTCAGGAGTGCTCTGATGGGGTTTCCTGCTTGGCAGGGGGTTGGACTCGATGGCCCTTGTGGTCTCTTCCAACTCTATGATTCTATACCGACTCAGACCAGGGGTCCATCATCTAGCTCAGTGTGGTCAACACATGAAAGTATCACTCAGCGCACAGTATCCCTGAATTGCAGGGGTTTGGACCAGACGGTCCTTTTGGCTCCCCACCAAGCCTACGACCGGTTCCATAGAAACCCTTTCCAGAGCCACAGCTATAAAACATTGTCTTTTCAAAAACGTCGCACAACCAGTGTTTGCTATTCTTGTTCAAATCCCTCGCTCACACTGTCTTGCTAGGAATGCATCTTGTATCTTTAAAGATAAGAGCCTGGCTGGATCAGGCCAATGGCCCGCCTAAGCCTGAATCCTGTTCTCACAGAGTAGAGCCCTTGTGGCTAGCAGCCATCGACAGCCTTATTTCCCTCTAGGAATATGTCCAGTCCTCCTCTGAAGCCAGCCAACTTGGTGGTCATCACTGCCTCCTGCAGGAGCGAGTTCCACAGGTTAACACTGTGATCTGCCTGAAGAGGGACTTTCTTTTATCCGCCCAACACTCGTCAGCATTATTAGCTGTGCGACG
This sequence comes from Podarcis filfolensis, assembly GCF_964270895.1. Classification (NCBI taxonomy): domain Eukaryota; kingdom Metazoa; phylum Chordata; class Lepidosauria; order Squamata; family Lacertidae; genus Podarcis; species Podarcis filfolensis. The sequence goes on from NW_028149450.1 coordinate 84,025, forward strand.
CGGTTCCGACATGCCAATATTTGATTTAGTCGCTTGCTTCTTAACGCGGCCTTCATTCGTGTCATTAAACGTTAATAAAGGACCCACGGCCTAGGACCCACGTACCTACAGGACTGCCTCTCCTGGTACGCCCCACGGAGGACCTTAAGGTCCATAAATGACAACATTTTGGAGGTCCCAAGTCACAAGGAGGTTAGATTGGTCTCAACTAGGGCCAGAGCCTTTTCAGCACTGGCCCCGACTTGGTAGAACGCTCTGTCCCAAGAGACCAGGGCCCTGTGGGACTTGACATCTTTCCACAGGGCCTGCAAGACAGAGCTGTTCCACCTGGCCTTTGGTTTGGACTCAGTCTGACCCTTACGTTTCCCTCCCCTTATGGTCTTGATCTATCGGCTGCTTTTAAAATGAGGCTGCATTTTAAATTGCATTTTAACCTGTATTTTAAATTGGGATTTTCCCCCCTTCCTGTATTATGTTTTTATTGTGATTTTATTGGTGTTAGCCGTCCTGAGCCCGGCTCTGGCCGGGGAGGGCAGGGTATAAATAAAATTAATTATTATTATTATTATCATGTTGTTGTTGTTGTTGAGTCATTTGGTCACGTCCACCTCTTCGTGGCCCCCTGGACCAGAGCACACCAGGCACTCCTGTCTTCCACTGCTTCCTGCAGTTTGGTCAAACTCAGGCTGGTCGCTTCGAGAACACTATCCAACCATCTCGTCCTCTGTTGTCCCCTTCTCCTTGTACCCTCCATCTTTCCCAACATCAGGGGCTTTTCCAGGGAGTCTTCTCTTCTCATGAGGTGGCCAAAGTCTTGGAGCCTCAGCTTCAGGATCTGTCCTTCCAGTGAGCACTCAGGGCTGATTTCCTTCCGAATGGAGAGGTTTGATCTTCTTGCAGTCCATGGGACTCTCAAGAGTCTCCTCCAGCACCAGAATTCAAAAGCATCCATTCTTCGGCGATCAGCCTTCTTTATGGTCCAGCTCTCACTTCCATACATCACTACTGGGAAAATTATTATTATTATTAAAGGCAAATCTGCAAAAGGCCAAAGTGGGGAGGGGGGTCAGGGAGGTGGGGCTGCATGGGCACACCCCGGCACATGTGCACAAGCACACTCACGCCCTCCCTGCCTCCACTCCACCCCTGGCTAGAGGGAGGTCAGACTCTCCTCTCTGGGTTGAGTGACCTGGAAGTTTGGCCCACGAGGGACGGAGGGAGGAGGAGCAACTCAGCAAGGGAGCAAAAGAGGGGCAGGCGCTGAGTTCGACAGGAGACCCAAAACGTCTCCACAAAGGCAGGCCTCCCCAAGAATCAGTGAGTCTTTGGGGTGACGGGTGGATGGAGGGGAAGGGCTTTGGGCATGGAAGGGAGTGAGCGGCGGCGGGGTTCTCTGGTCTGCTTGTTTCAGGGGAAGGGCTTAAGGTTAAAGGCTGGGATCTCAAGTAAGTGCCACGTCAGGGGATCGCTTTGGGGCACCCTTGGGCATGCCTCACACCCAATCTCACTCCCTCCTCCCCTCCCACCTTAATCAGCCTTCCCCATCCTGGTGCCCCCCATATGTCTATCTGTTTGTACCCCACCTTTTCCTCCAAGGAGCTCAAGGTTCTCCTCCTTACCATTTGATCCTCACAACAGTCCCATGAAGTAGGCTAGGCTGAGCGAGAGGGTGACCGGTCCCCAAGGTCTCTCTGTGTTTCATGGCTGAGTGGGGGAATTTGAACCCTGATCTTTCCCAGGTCCTAGTTCAAAAGTCTAACCCAGGAGTCAGCAAACTTTTTCAACAGGGGGCCGGTCCACTGTCCCTCAGACCTTGTGGGGGGTCGGACTATACTTTTTTGGGGGAAATAAACGAATTCCTATGCCCCACAAATAACCCAGAGATGCATTTTAAATAAAAGCACACATTCTACTCACGTAAAAACACCAGGCAGGCCCCACAAATAACCCAGAGATGCATTTTAAATAAAAGGACACATTCTACTCATGTAAAAACATACTGATTCCCGGACCGTCCGCAGGCCGGATTGAGAAGGCGATTGGGCCATATCCAGCCCCTGGGCCTTAGTTTGCCTACCCATGGTCTAACCACTGCACCACACTGTCTCTTGCTGTTTTAGGCTACAGCTCCCGCCAGCTGATCTAATTCCTGTCTGGCCAGACTTCACCTACAACTTCTGGAATGGCCTTTGCCACTTTTGTGTTGGGGTGTGGGGATCCTGGTGCGAGGGAAAATAAAAACCACTTTGAGCTGGCAAATGAAGGGTTTTTATTTTTTATTCATAAGATAACTTTTACCTCCACCTTTGTGAAATCAGGTTGCAGGAGGTGGGCAGGCCCCGCAAGGAGAGAGCCTCAAAGTTCAGGAAACACCAGAGGCAGAGTCTGGAAGGTCATGGTGTAAAAACTTGGGACCCCTCTCCCCCCAAATAAGGGGTAATTTCTGGGGACTCAGATCCAGAACTCCTGAACTTCCTGCCTGATTGGGAGCAGGTCCCAGCTGGTTAAAGGTGCCTTAAATATCAGGATTCCTGGGTTCCCCCAAAAGGAAATCGGATTTATGGGGGTTCAATTGGCAAGGCCAAGATCCAGGACTCTTGAGTTTTGCCGGGAGGAGGAGTGAATATATGTATTTGAGGCTACGGAGCTGAATTCCTGACTCACCACACACAGGAGCTAATATTTAACCTGCTCTTTGTGTGTGTGTGTGTGAGAGAGAGAGAGAGAGTGCGTTCATTGGAGGAGAATGTTAGCCCCAGAGAAGCCGGGGGCTGCCCCAAAGAGAGAGGCAGGCTGGTGTAGTGGCTACAGCACTGGACTGGGACCAAAGAGACCAGGGTTCAAATCCTCCCACTCAGCCATGAAACACTCTGTAATTTGGGGTTTTTAGATGGGTGTGGGTGGCAGAGAGCTCTGTACACCACCTTGAGGTCCTTGGAGGAAAAAGTGGGATACAAATAGAATAATAAGCAAAATAAACTTTCTTCTTGTTATGTACTGAGTTGAATAGGATCCAAACTGCAGCAGTCTGATTGGTCCTAGAACAATAGGATCCAAAAGGCAGCAGTCTGATTGGTCCTAGAACAATAGGATTCAGAATGCAGCAGTCTGGTTGGTCCTAGAACAATGCAGCAGTATGATTGGTTGGCAGGAACCACCCAATCATGCTCCAGATAGCAGTGAATCCACAACCTGATTGGCTTACAGTAGAATTCCGGAATTAGCCAATCATGTGCAGCCCATTGTGTAAATAATGTATATAAAGCAGATACTTTGAGGGGACTTTCATTCATTCCTCCTCACCACTATGAGCTGAATAAAGAGCATGAAATCACTTTGCGACTCTGAGTATATTTCACTGGCGACGAGGATGGGATCCCGCTGAGCTGACTGCCACACACAGCACCGCAGCACCGCCACCTGCCGCACCGCTGCCTCGCACCGTGTATCCAGGCTTCAGCTCCGGGACCCAAGGAACTCAGAATGGCAACCGACAGCAGCTTCTCGCCATTCAACCCAGCATCTGGAGACTGGGAAGCGTACGCCTCCCGTTTCACCTTCCTCCTAGAAGCCAAAGGGGTCACCGATGAAGAAGACGCCAAGAAGAGGGCAATATTCTTCAGCGTCTGCGGAGAGGAGACGTTTGAAATCGCCCGGGCTCTCCTTGCGCCTGAAGACGTGGCTACGGTTCCATACAAAACAATAATGGAACAGCTGAAGGGGCACTTTTCGCCACAGCCCTCAGTGGTGGCTCGTCGAAATGCCTTCTACGCAAAGCGGCAAGCCCCTGGGGAAACCATAACTGGGTTTGTGACCTCTCTCCGCCAAGCTGCCCGGTTCTGCAACTTCTCAGAGCTGGAGAACATGCTTCGTGATCGCCTCGTCGGTGGCCTGAAGGATGAGAAGCTGCAACGACGCCTCTACGCTAAGAAGGACCTAACGTTCCAGGTCGCTCTGGAGGAGGCCCTGGCAACGGAAGCTGCCGAGAGGTCGACGCAAGAGGCACGGCCGACCCAGCCGTCCCAACCGAGGGTCCACCACAAAGACCTCACCGACGACTCAGGATCTGACAAGGAGGAGGTGCACCAAGTACAGCAGCGCACTCAAGCAGCCCACATACCACAGCTGCCTCGACGAGGAGGAGGGAACTGCGCAAGCTGCGGGGAAAGTCACGAGAGGAGGACCTGCCGTTTCCGCAACGCAGAGTGCAGGCAGTGCAGAAAATTGGGACACATCGCTCGGGTGTGTCGAGCTCGGCCCACCCGACGCCAGGCATCAGATGACCAATCCAAGAGCCCCAGGTCCCGGGGCCCAACACACCAAGGCAACTCGACGGAGCTCACGGACTTCCAGGTATACCAGTTGCCCCACCCCAACGTAGAGAAAATTTATGTAGAGGTACAGATAGAGGGGGCCCCATGCCGCATGGAGCTTGACACGGGTTCAACTCTATCCATAATCTCGGCAAGGACCTTAAGGAAACTGTGTCCTACTGGGGGTCCCAAACTCAGGCCGGCCCCATTCACCCTCCGGGACTTCCAGAAACGTAAGGTCCCCACAATGGGGGTGGGGACCTTCAGGGTGCAATACCGAGGGCGGACGCGGCAACTGGACTTGCTTGTGGTCAAGGGCCCCTACATTAGCTTACTGGGATTGGCATGGTTTGGACCACTGGGGCTAGCCGTCACCGGGGTGAACCACACAAGCTTACAAGTGGACGTGGATGCCATATGCAAGGAATTTCCGGGGGTTTTCGATGGGAAATTGGGACAGTATACGGGCCCCCCCATTGCTCTACAGCTTGACCCCACAGTACGACCAGTCAGGCTCAAGGCCCGCCGGGTCCCGTTCGCTCTGAAACCCCGTATAGACGAGGAATTGGACCGACTCGTGGAGCAAGGAGTGCTGGAGCCGGTGCCTAATGCCCCCTGGGAAACCCCAATCGTCACACCCGTCAAGCCTAATGGTTCAGTCCGCATCTGCGCAGACTACAAATGTACCATAAACAAGGCCCTCACGGCCCATGCATACCCAGTGCCAGTGGTCAGCCATGTCCTTGCCACCCTGGCTGGGTCGAAAATTTTTGGCAAGCTGGACTTGGCCCAAGCATATCAACAGCTGCCAGTAGATGAGGCCACAGCAGAGGCACAGACGATTGTGACGCACAGAGGAGCGTTCAGGGTAAAGCGGCTGCAATTCGGTGTCAGCGTGGCACCAGGCATATTCCAGAATCTAATGGACTCTCTCCTTAAAGGGATTCCTGGTGTCACCCCCTTCTTCGATGATGTGTTGATTGCCGGGCCCACACCAGAGGAGTTTGAGGACCGCCTCCGCACCGTTCTGCACCGTTTCCAGACGGCGGGTCTCAAGGTGAAGCGGGAAAAATGTCTACTAGGAGTGCCTCAGGTGGACTTTCTGGGATTTATGGTGGACGCAGAAGGGGTCCACCCGACTGGGGACAAGGTACGGGCCATTTGTGATGCCCCAGCGCCCAAGAACAAGACTGAACTTCAGGCCTTCTTGGGACTATTGAACTTTTACCATTCCTTCCTTCCCCACAAGGCGGCGGTAGCGGAGCCCCTACACAGACTCCTGGACAAGCGGGCCCCTTGGGTGTGGGGCCAGCGCCAGGAGGCCGCATTCCAGGCAGTCAAGGACTTGCTGGTCTCAAACTCGGTCTTGGCACACTTCGACGAGAGGCTGCCAGTGGTGCTAGCATGCGACGCCTCGCCCTATGGCATTGGCGCTGTCCTGGGACACCAACTCCCGGATGGAAGAGAGGTACCGGTGGCATACTTTTCCCAGACACTCAACGCAACCGAGCGGAACTACTCGCAAATCGACAAGGAGGGTCTGGCAATAGTGAAGGGAGTAAAAAAATTCCATGATTTCTTGTACGGGCGGCCCTTCACCGTGGTGACTGACCACAAGCCGTTGCTTGGCTTGTTTGCCCCCGAAAAGCAGACCCCCCAAGTGCTGTCTCCTCGCGTCCTCAGGTGGTCAATTTTCCTTGCCAGCTACCAGTATGCACTGATTCACCGCCCTGGGAAGGCGATGGGCCATGCAGATGCCCTCAGCAGGCTACCACTACCGGAAACAGGGCCTGACCCAGCACCTGCACAAGAGGTTATGAGCCTGGAGCTGCTTCCTGACCGCCCCATTCAGGCACAAGAAGTTGCACACCATTCCAAGAAAGATAGGGTCATCTCCCGGGTCCTGGACTGGGTGTGGAGGGGATGGCCCAGCAGCAGCCCCGGGCCAGAATTCGCCGGCTACACAACCCGCAAACATGAACTGTCGGCCCACAAGGGGTGCCTGTTATGGGGAAGCAGGGTCATTGTTCCCCAGCCCCTCCGCAAAAGGGTCCTCACAGCCCTACACGAGACACACCCAGGGGTAGTAAGAATGAAGGCCCTTGCCAGGAGTTATGTGTGGTGGCCGGGGATCGACGGAGAGATAGAGGCCTGGGTCAAACACTGCCAGGCCTGCCAAGAATCCCGCCCAGATCCCCCAAGGGCCCCAGTCCAGTCCTGGGAGTCCGCCCGAGCACCATGGTCACGCCTGCATGTGGACTTCGCTGGCCCCTTTCAGGGGAAAACATTCTTCATAGTGGTGGACTCCTACACCAAATGGCTGGAAGTCGCACTGGTACCATCCACTTCTACGTCCGCAGCCATCCGGGTACTACGCAGGCTGTTTGCAACCCACGGGCTCCCTGACACTCTCGTCTCAGACAACGGGACTGCATTTACGTCAGGAGAATTCCAAACCTTCACAGCGCAGAACGCCATCCGCCACATCCGTTCGGCGCCATTCCACCCTGCCACCAATGGCCAAGCAGAACGCATGGTGCGGACCACCAAGGACACCCTTCGCCGCATGACGCAAGGGGATTGGGAGTACCGCCTTGCCACATTCCTTCTAGCACAGCACAGCACCCCCAGCTCAACGACTGGCCGGAGCCCCGCTGAACTACTAATGGGTCGGCGCCTTGCAATCAGATTGGACCGCCTTCACCCCGATAGAGCTCAGGATGAGGTAGTGGTGGGGGAAGGCAGGAACCCCCGGACCTTCGAGGCCCAGGACCCAGTGTATGCAAAGAATTTTGGGGCAGGCCCTGCATGGATACCCGCCACAGTCACCAGGGTCACTGGCCCCCTGTCGTACGAGGTGCTAACAGATGGGGGGCAATGCTGGCGCCGCCACTGCGACCAGATACGGCGACGATTCCCGGGAGAAAACCAGGAGGAGGAGGACAGGTCAGGGAACAGTGGGGCAGTGAGGCCCATAGAGCAGCAGGGGCAAGCAGGAGAGGCAGAATCAGTAAATACAGAGGGGACCCGTGAGGCCGAAAGGACACCGGAACCAGAACCACGACTGAGCGAGCCGGTTGCGCCAGACCATACAGCCCCATCACAGCCAGCATCCTTGGAACACGAGCCAGAACCTGAACCCCGGACCAGGGAACACCCCAGGCCGCAACGCACACGTAGGCCGCCGGCGTACCTCGAGGACTATGAATGCGACCTCCCGGGCAGGACTGGAACTTAGAGGGGAGGGGTGTTATGTACTGAGTTGAATAGGATCCAAACTGCAGCAGTCTGATTGGTCCTAGAACAATAGGATCCAAAAGGCAGCAGTCTGATTGGTCCTAGAACAATAGGATTCAGAATGCAGCAGTCTGGTTGGTCCTAGAACAATGCAGCAGTATGATTGGTTGGCAGGAACCACCCAATCATGCTCCAGATAGCAGTGAATCCACAACCTGATTGGCTTACAGTAGAATTCCGGAATTAGCCAATCATGTGCAGCCCATTGTGTAAATAATGTATATAAAGCAGATACTTTGAGGGGACTTTCATTCATTCCTCCTCACCACTATGAGCTGAATAAAGAGCATGAAATCACTTTGCGACTCTGAGTATATTTCACTTCTCTTCTCATTGCTCCTGTTCTTCCATTTCCCTTCCTCCAAGGCAGGTCATTCTGGGTATAGGAAGGGATGACTATGGAGGGGGGGGGGTGTTAGGGGCAGCCAGAAGCAGCCATAGTGGCGAATATGGCTGCAGTTCAGAGGCAGAGAGCATCCGCTTGGCATGCAGAAGGTTTCAGGTTCAACCCCTGACGGCATCTCCAGGTAGGACTGGGAGAAATAACCTGTCTGATAGGTATCTCTGCTGCCACTCAGTGTAGACAGTACTGAGCTCGGTGGACCAAAGGCAGCTCCCGTTGTTCAGTGAGGAGTAGCATCTTGGCTTTATTTTAAGGAAAGAACCACTGTTCAGCAACAGAGCCTTGCATACATAACGTCCCATGTTCAATTTCCAATGGTATCTCTAGGTAGGACTTGGGGGCGGGGGGGGACTCCCCCTGCCTGAAACCCTGCCAGTCGGTGTAGGTGGTATTGAGCTGGATGGAGCATCCCTCACCAATAGATGTATATGTGTGTGTGTTGCTGGCATCCGTCTGTCTCCGCAGACAATGGAGAAGCGCTCCTTTGGGGGGCGAAGTCAAACTGTTGAAAGGTTATACAGTGGTACCTCAGGTTAAGTACTTAATTCGTTCCGGAGGTCCGTACTTAACCTGAAACTGTTCTTAACCAGTACGTTTCCGAGCACAATTCAAAGTATTGGTGCTGACCTTTAAAGCCCTAAACAGCCTCGGTCCTGTATATCTGAAGGAGCATCTCCACCCCCATCATTCTGCCCGGACGCTGAGGTCCAGCTCCGAGGGCCTTCTGGCGGTTCCCTCATTGCGAGAAGCCAAGTTACAGGGAACCAGGCAGAGGGCCTTCTCGGTGGTGGCGCCCTCCCTGTGGAACGCCCTCCCACCAGATGTCAAAGAGAAGAACAACTACCAGACTTTTAGAAGACATCTGAAGGCAGCCCTGTTCAGGGAAGCTTTTAATGTTTGATGTATTAGAGTATTTTAATATTTTTTTTGGAAGCCGCCCAGAGTGGCTGCGGAAGCCAAGCCAGATGGGCGGGGTACAAATAATAAATTATTATTATTAATTATTATTATTATTATTAATTACCTAAGGCACCACTTTAGCTAATGGGGCCTCCCACCGCTGCTGCGCCACCGGAGCACGATTTCTGTTCTCATCCTGAAGCAAAGTTCTTAACCTGAAGCACTATTTCTGGGCTAGTGGAGTCTGTAACCTGAAGCGTATGTAACCTGAAGTGTATGTAACCCGAGGTACCACTGTAATGCCTGCTGTGGCTGCAGAGACTGATACGGGAGAGACGTGTCTTGTTGCAGCCGGGGCAGATGAAGGCGTCCGGCTGCACTGCTGCAGATGCCCCATGCTGTCTCTTCTCCCTTCGCTCCTCCCAGTGGTCATTCCTCCTCCGGTCACTGCTGTGGCTGCATAACCCAGCTGCCTGTCTCCAGGCCCTGCGGTCGCCTGCAAGGGATTCCCACACCGCAGGAGCTGATGCACCCAGCCTTTCTGTTCTAATGAAATAAGCAAATTTGACCCTGGCCCCGAGAACGGAGGAAGTGGTACGTGCACGACAGGTACCTCCGCCAGGCCAGCTGGGTGGGCTGCCTGCCTGTGCAGGGCCTGATAAGAGTCCCCGAGGCAGTGTCCCCGATAATAAGGCCCCATTGGTTAGTCACGTCTGCAAAACCACCCATTTCCCCCCACGTAGCTTGGAGGGATAGATGGCATGTTGGCAGTGATAATCCTGATAAGCGGCGGGTGGGGTTGGCGGAAATCTCGTTTCACGTTCTTGGAAGCTTCCAAACATCTGCCTCTCCGCAGGGCGGGAACCGCGCAAAACCGGACGGCATGGATTTCTGGAGATCCCGGCTGCGGGACGCGGTAAGGCTGCGATATTGGCCACCCGGCAGGGTCTGTGGGCCGTGGCCTCCGTCCTGACTCCCCCTCTTTACTGACTCCCCATTTCCTTCCTCCTCACCCCACTGCCAGAGGAACAAGAAGCTGCCTCGCCGATCCTACTCCATCTACCGCAAGATGCCCGAGGGCGACGGAGACCCCGAAGGACTGCAGATGAAGGTGGTGGAGGCTGAGGGGCCCGGAGCCGCCCATGGCAGAGAGAAGGCAGGAGATGTGGCACAGTGCCCGTGGAAGGATCGTTGGAAAGCCGTGGTCTGCCTGGTGCTCGTGGGACTCCTGGTCTTCATTGTGGGTGAGAGGAATCGGATCTGGACCCGGGGCTGGGCTCTGCCTGGGCTTCCCTTGTGCAGAGACTCTGTGCCCCTATTGCGATCATAAGGATTTGTTATATAAATATAAATAGCAAAATATTAGGAATTATATAGTGCCATCTGTGGGTGCTTTACACAAAAGGGCAGGTTCATCTCCCTGGGAGCCAAGCTTCTCATACAGTGGTACCTCGGGTTACAGCCGCTTCAGGTTACAGACTCTGCTAACCCAGAAATAGTACCTTGGGTTAAGAACTTGGCTTCAGGATGAGAACAGAAATCGTGCTCCGGCAGCAGCGGGAGGCCCCATTAGCTAAAGTGGTGCTTCAGGTTAAGGACAGTTTCAGGTTAAGAACGGACCTCCGGAACGAATTAAGTTCTTAACCCGAGGTACCACTGTATTTCACTGAAGAGTCAACAAGGCAGCTGCCTTATGCATTTCAAGCACATGGTACCCACAAAGAAGCCGGAATACTGTAATTTTACCCCAGACAGGGGTGCAGTTCCCAGCACCGTTAACAAACTACAGTTCCCAGGATCCTTTGGGGGAAGCCATGTGATTGAAAGGTTACTGGAAACCGTAAGAGAGGAGAGTTGCTCTTGTGTTCGAGTCCTGCTTGTGGGGGCATCTGGTTGGCCACTGTGAGAAAAAGGATGCTGGACTAAGTGGGCCACTAGCCTGATCTGTCAGGGCTCTTATGATGTTGTCACGGTCTGGTTCATGGGCGATCGAAGTCCCAGCTGGGGATGTCAGGACCGGGGGCAAGATGGCGGGGTGGGAGCAAGAACGGGGGTCCAGAAGCCAGGAGTCAGGAAGCCAAGGGTCCGAGGGTCAGGAAGCAAGGAGTCACGAAGTCAGGGGTCCGAGGATCAAGAAGCAGGGAGTCACGAAATCAGGGGTCCAAGGATCAAGAAACAGGGAGTCATGAAATCAGGGGTCCGAGGATCAAGAAGCAGGGAGTCACGAAATCAGGGGTCCGAGGATCAAGAAGCAGGGAGTCACGAAATCAGGGGTCCGAGGATCAAGAAGCAGGGAGTCACGAAATCAGGGGTCCGAGGATCAAGAAGCAGGGAGTCTAGAAGCCAAGGTTCAAGGATCGGGAAGCGAGAAGCCAAACGCAGCAAAGCAGGGAACGTGTTGCTGTGGCAAAGAGCCGAAGGCAAATGCTGACCTTATATCCCTTCCCGGCTCTTGCCACCAGGTGCTGTGAGTTACCAATCGGCCTCACCTGTGTGGCCGCGCCTTGCCTCTTCAAAACAAACTTAGGAAGGCCCCATTCCTGCAAAGTCCTATTGGTCACAGGGCCTGGCTCCTGCACGCACACCTGACAGATGTCCTTATGGTGTGTATGCATCCTGAATCATAAGAACACAAGGAGAGCCTGCTGGATCCGGCCATGGACCATCTGGTCCAGCATCCCTTTGTCACAGCAGCCACAGAGGCCAAGAGTCTTCTCCCCTCCTGCAGTTTCCAGCAACTCCTATTCAGAAGTATCTCTGCCTCCAACTCTGGAGGCAGAACATAACCATCCTGGCTAGGAGACAATGATGGTCCTCTCCTTCTCAGTGAATTTGTCTAATCCTCTTTGAGCGCTATTCTATCTGTTGGCCATCACTGCCTCCTGTGGGAGGGAGTTCCACAGATTAACCATGTGCTGCCCATCAGACCCACTGGGCCAGCCTTTCTCAAGCTGTGGGTCCCCAGATGTTGTTGAACTACAACTCCCATCACCCCTAGCTAGCCAGGCCAGAGCTCAGGGATGATGGGAGTTGTAGTCCAACAACATCTGGGAACCCACAGGTTGAGAACCGTTGCACTGGGCCATCTAGCCAGACACTGACTGGCAGCACCTCTGGAAGAAATCAGAGGGAGGACTTCCTATCATCTGGGGATTGAACCTGGGACCTTCTGCATGCCAAGCAGCCGCTCTACCAGAGGCTGAGCCACACAACCCTTCCTAAGAGGGTGTGGGGAGGTGAAGGAAGGAAGGCTATGCAACTCCTTCTCCCCCAAGGTCCAAGTGGTCTCTCTCCCTCTGACTCCTCCATAGACCCCACCCATGGTTGGGTAGCTCTGCCCACCCACCACAAATCCCTCTCTACCTGGCGGTGGCTCCAGATGGCCTTCTTCCCAATTGCGGCCTCCATGCTCTGAGCTCCACCCAGGTACAAATCCTGCCCACAGACTCCTCTCCTGGCCACTGAGCCCTTTGGACTCAGCTATTAGATAGGCATTCTGTTCCCTTCTGAGCCAAAAAGCCCACGTCCTGGCCTGATTGGACAGGTCTCTTCTCATATTCATATATCCTCCTTGCAGGTTTCCCCCTGGGGCATCTAGTCGGCCATTGTGAGAACAGGGTACTGGACTAGGTTGGTCCCCTTTGGGGGGGATTCCTAGAGAAAGAGCTCTCTCGCTGTCTCATAGGACTTAAACCCAGCAGGTTTAAGAAGAAGTCGGGGCAAAGGGAAGGAAGGCTTGATGCACGGTTAACCTATGGAACTTACAGCCACATGAAGCACTGCTGGCTTGGGTGCATTTTGAAGGGAAACAGCTGCAGTCATTTCTGGGGGTCAGCCACATTTACCTTTGCTCTGAATTTCTAGGCACAGGTCCCCGTCCAACTGCTTCCCCCCTTCCACTTTCCCCGCAGAAACCTGTTCTTTACAGCTCAATGGAGCAAACAGCAATTCACAGAAAACCGGAATTGCTGTTTGTTCCGAGTCAAAGAGTAGGTTTTCCTGGGGGGAAAGCAGTGGGAGGGGGGGAGCGGTTGGGCACAGAAAGGTAAGTGTGGATGAGTCCTAACATAGCCAGCTTCTAGTAAGGCCTCCGCGTATCCCTACATTTTAGGCTATGGGGAAACTTCCAGGTTTAAATTTGGGTGATCGGTGCACCTTTTCCCTGTGACCCTACTAACTCTCTGCTTTAAAGCCTGACTGCCCCCCTCTGTCCTCTGCTCTCCTCAGCCTTCCTCCTGGGGTACGTCTTGTCCCGAGGGTCTTCCTGCATGGTCTGCGGGGACTACCTGGCTGTGGTGAACGACGAGAGCCCCGCTGAGGCGGAAGACGGCCAGAGGGGAGCCCCGCTCTACTGGGCTGACTTGCGAGAGATGTTCCAGAAGTACCTGAATGAGGAGAAGATTGAAGGGACCATCAGGTGAGGTCCTTTCCCCTCACCCCAGAATTGTGGGAAGGACGTGGAATAAATTGATGGGGGTGTCGTAGGGCCACGGGACTCCAGGGACAACGGAGTTTCCATCAGAAACAGGAGCAGGAATTACCGTATTTTTTGCTCTATAAGACTCACTTTTTCCCTCCTAAAAAGTAAGGGGAAATGTGTGTGCGTCTTATGGAGCGAATGCAGGCTGCACAGCTGTCACAGAAGCCAGAACAGCAAGAGGGATTGCTGCTTTCACTGCACAGCGATCCTTCTTGCTGTTCTGGCTTCTGAGATTCAGAATATTTTTTTTCTTGTTTTCCTCCTCCAAAAACTAGGTGCGTCTTGTGGTCTGGTGCGTCTTATAGAGCGAAAAATACGGTACTGTACCACCATTTGCGCGTTTGCCCGAGTAGAAGATTGGAAACCATGCAGGCGAATACGAGTGACAGCCGCTATCGCTTTTTTTGTTGGTGGTGGTGGATGTTACGTAGATAATTATTTTCTGGGTTGTTTCCGACGTTTCCCTTCCACTGAAATGCTTTGAGGTTAATTGTGAATCACACAATTAATTACAGTGGTACCTTGGGTTAAGAACTTAATTCGTTTTGGAGGTCCATTCTTAACCTGAAACTGTTCTTAACCTGAGGTACCACTTTAGCACGATTTCTGTTCTCATCCTGAGGTAAAGTTCTTAACCCCAGGTACTATTTCTGGGTTAGCAGAGTCTGTAACCTGAAGCATCTGTAACCTGAAGTGTCTGTAACCCGAGGTACCACTGTACATTTTTTTCTGCCATAACATAGGTAAAGGTAAAGGACCCCTGGACGGTTAGGTCCAGTCAAAGGCGACTATGAGGTTGAGGCGCGCATCTCGCTTTTAGGTCAAAGGAGCCGGCGTTTGTCCACAGTCAGCTTTCCGGGTCATGTGGCCAGCAGGACTAAACCGCTTCTGGCGCAACGGGACACCGTGATGGAAAACGGAGCGCATGGAAACGCTGTTTGCCTTCCTGCCACAGCGGTGTCTATTTATCTACTTGCACTGGTGTGCTTTCAAACTGCTAGGTTGGCAGGAGCTGGGACAGAGCAACGGGAGCTCACCCCATCGCAGGGATTCGAACCGCTGACCTTCTGATCAGCAAACCCAAGAGGCTCAGTGGTTTGGAGCACAGCGCCATATAGCAAGCTGAATAACACAGTATTACACGCCACCTCAGTCTCTTGAGTTGTGAGACAATTGAGGGGTTCCTTCAAGCGCTTGGGGACGCGGGTGGCGCTGTGGGTAAAAGCCTCAGCGCCTATGGCTTGCCGATCGAAAGGTTGGCGGTTCGAATCCCCGCGGCGGAGTGCGCTCCCGTTGCTCGGTCCCTGCTCCTGCCAACCTAGCAGTTCGAAAGCACGTCAAAGTGCAAGTAGATAAATAGGGACCGCTTACTGGCGGGAAGGTAAACGGCGTTTCCGTGTGCTGCGCTGGCTCACCAGATGCAGCTTTGTCACGCTGGCCACGTGACCCGGAAGTGTCTCCAGACAGCGCTGGCCCCCGGCCTCTTAAGTGAGATGGGCGCACAACCCTAGAGTCTGCCAAGACTGGCCCGTACGGGCAGGGGTACCTTTACCTTTACTTCAAGCGCTTATCTAGGGTTTGGTTTCCTTGGAACGAAAGTCATCGGAGACTGTGGTGTCCTTGGGATATGTTGTTTTATTGACACATATATACAACCTGAGCATAGGGTGAAGGGGCTCACAGCAAGAAACCCCAAAAAGATCTTGCTTCCCCATTCATTGCAGCTCTGGATCCAGCACAGAGCAGG
>NW_028149449.1:10000-15000 GCF_964270895.1 Podarcis filfolensis
CAGCGCGCAGCCCCACGTCTAAAGTGTCAGACCACTGATGCTCCGTCTGAGTCTCCTCCCCCTTGACACCAATTTAAGAGTCTAGCCTTGCTCCACCTTCTCCGCTGCTCCTTCCTCCTCTGGGTCCGCCTGCCCGCCGGGGTTCCGCCCTTTCTAGCCTCTTCTCCCGCTGATTCCCCTGAGCCTTCTCCCTCCCTCCGGCGGGCTTTAGGAGCTGGTTCCCCATCCGGGTCTCCTGCTGTTCCGCGCGCCTGCACATTTGAACTTGGCGCGCGCGCCCAGCCAGCAACTTTCCTC
Organism: Podarcis filfolensis; assembly: GCF_964270895.1. NCBI lineage: Eukaryota > Metazoa > Chordata > Lepidosauria > Squamata > Lacertidae > Podarcis > Podarcis filfolensis. The sequence goes on from NW_028149449.1 coordinate 10,298, forward strand.
CTGACCGTTCCACTGCTGCTGTCACTGCTTCCCCCATCGGGGGGGCTAGCTGCAACTGACCTCCCCTCCGTTGGAGGCGTGGTCAGCCCTGACTCCCTCTCTGGAGGAGACACTGCTCCTGACACATGTGACTCCTCCCCCCCACTACGCTCTGGTGGGGAAACTGGTCCTGATCCTCCACTGCTGCTTTGGGGTTCCCCTCTGGCTCCTTGTTTCTGGTGCGTCCCCCCTGGGACCCCCCTTGCCCTGACCATCGGCGCCCCCTTCTGGGAATCTTCTGATTCGCTGGAGAAGCTCATGGAATCTCTCGGGCCACTGTCATACTCCCCTACGCTGCCCTCGGATTCTTCCCCTTCGCTCTCCCAATCCTCTCTCCCCAGTGCTCCTGCTCCTGATTCCCTGACATCCATCCCCCCCTCGAAGCCCCCCCTTCCCCCCTCCCCCTCTTCGGGTGTGGGTTCCGGGTGCTCCAGTCCAGTGGGTGTGAGTGCGGGATACCATTCTTCCCCCCTGGTGTGTAGCCGGTCCACTGGATCCGGCCCAACCGCAACGGGCTCGTCGACGTCGATTTCCTCTGCTTCCATCTCTCTGCTGATGTGCTCGAATCCAGGATCCTCCCCCAACACGTCCATGTCCTCCCCTCCCCCGGGTACCTCTGGTGAGACAGCTTGCAAAGGTCCCCGCAGCAGCTCCCTGCGCCACCCCACCTCCGGTTGAGTGTCCCACCAATAGGAGCGGTCTGTGGCAAACCCCGAGAGAGACCCCTCCGAGGAGCTAGTGTCTGGCGTCGTCTCTTCAGCTGATGAAAAACCCTGGAACGTACTGGCTGACAGTGTGGGCGTGAAGAGCCAGTCGTCGAAATACTCTGCCGGCATAGGTCTGTGTGGGAAGAGTGCATGGAACTCGTCTTTAAGATAGTGCTCCTCCACGGCATAGCACGGTACCCACCTGTTGGCACTGGCTGGGGTACCTTCCCTGGCGAGGAGGTATTCCACCCCCTCTTCCCCCCACCTCGAGTCCAAAATCTCCGTGACCTCGTTGAGTGGCGTCGCCCTCCGTGACCCCTCCCTCTTCGGAGATTCACTAAGTGTGTCTGGCGCGTTCCCTGTCGCCTGAAACCTGTGGGGTTCCCTGTAGGGTGTGAGCACTGACCTATGAAAGACTGGGTGCATTCTGGAGCCCTCCGGGAGTGTCAACCGGAAGGCCACTGGATTGATTTGCGCCGCGACCTGGTAAGGTCCCAGCTGCTTGTGCTTGAGCTTCCTCTTAGCTAGCGTCCTGGCCGGCACTGCCTGGGCTGCTAACCAGACCCAGTCCCCCACCTGGATGTCCTCCCCGACCCTCCTGTGCTTGTCTGCCTGCATTTTGTAGGCGTGTTTCGCCAGTTCCAATTGCCTGCGGAGTTGCTCGTGGACCTCCTGTAACTCTGCTGCTAAGTGCTCTGCTCCCCTTGGCTCCCCCTCCCCCTTCGTCTCTAACCCTGGGAAAGTTCTGGGATGCCGCCCATTATTGGCGAAGAACGGTGTCACTCCCGTAGACCCGTGCTTCGTGTTGTTGTAGGCAAACTCGGCCAGCGGTAGGTAGTCCACCCAGGTCGAGGGTTGTTGATTGGCGTAGCATCGCAGGTACTGCTGCATGATGGCGTTGACCCTCTCCGCTTGTCCGTTGGTCTGCGGGTGTCGTGCCGACGCTAAGTTGATCTTGACGTTCAGGATGCCCAGCAGCTTCTGCCAGAAGCTCGAGACGAATTGGCGACCCCGGTCGGACAGGATGGACCGCGGCAAGCCGTGAGCTTTGAACACGTGGTCTATGAACAGCTTGGCGGTCTGTTCCGCTGTGGCCACCTTCGCGCACGGAATAAAGTGTGCCATCTTGGTGAACATGTCTACGACCACGAGCACCGCTGTTTTGCCTCGCGAGCTGGGCAGATCTGTGACAAAGTCCAGGGCCACTCTCTCCCACGGTTCGAGCGGCGTCTGTAGGGGTTCTAGTAGACCCGCTGGCTTCCTGTGTACTGGCTTGGCCCTTTGGCAGGTGTCACACCTGGAGACGTAATCCGCGACTTCTCCCCTCACCTTGGGCCACCAAAAGTCTCTGGTTACTAATTCCGCCGTTTTGTCCTTGCCGAAGTGCCCAGCGCTGGGCGCGTCGTGTAGCTGCTGCAAGACTTTCGCGCGGAGGTCGTCTCCGGGCACGTAGAGAGCCCCTTTGCGGATGAGCAGTCCGTCTCGTATCTGGAACTCGTCGTCCTTCGCTGTGCCTCTTCGCACCTCCTCCATCTTGGATTGTGCGAACGAATCCGTCTGCAGCGCTCGACGCACCGCGTCCAGGTCCACGGCAGCTGAAGCGCACGCCCACGCTTTCGGTGCGAAAATGTGCTTGGCCGCCACCGGCGCCGCTTCCTCGAGATACTGCGGCTTCCTGGATAGTGCATCCGCCATGACGTTGTTGTCTCCCGGGATGTATTCTATCCGGAAATCGAAATCCGCAAAGAACTCCGCCCAGCGGATGTGTCTCTGGTTCAGGAACCGCGCCGTGCGCCAGTACTCCAGGTTCTTATGGTCCGTGCGGACTTGCACTGTGTGTCTGGCTCCAACGAGGAAGTGCCGCCACGCCCTGAAAGCTGCATGAATGGCCAGCAACTCCCTGTCCCAGATGGTGTAGTTCTGTTCCGCCTTGCTGAGTTTCCTGGAGTAGAATGCGCACGGCCTCCATTCCCCTTGCGGATCTTGCTGCAACAGGACGGCCCCCACTGCTCTGTCTGAGGCGTCCGTCTCAACCCTCATTGGTCTGCTGGGGTTTACATGCAGCAGCTGTTCTTCGGACGCGAAGAGACGCTTGAGTCTCCGAAAGGACTGCTCCGCCTGGTCCGTCCAGGTGAACTTCTTCTTCTTGGAGCTGAGGGTGTCCGTGATGGCCGCCGTCTCCTTCGCGAACCCTTTGATGAACTTGCGATAAAAGTTGGCGAAGCCGACGAACCTCTGGACCTCCTTCCGATTGCGCGGGCTCTTCCAGTCCAACACCGCGCGGACCTTGGCGCTGTCCATGGCGAGTCCCTTGTCGGACAGCTTGTAGCCCAGAAAATCCACCTCCGTCATGTCGAACTGGCACTTCTCTAATTTGGCGTAAAGTCTGTGCTCCCGTAGCCTCTGCAGGACCTCCTTGACGTCCCTCTCGTGAGCCTCCTGCGATTCCGAGAAGATCAGGATATCGTCCAGGAAGCAGACGCACTTCTTGTAGAGGAGTCCCGCTAACACGTGATGCATGAAAGCTTGGAAGGTATGGGAGCCATTTTGCAGACCAAAAGGCATTACGCGATATTCATAGGTGCCTAAAGGTGTAAACATGGCTGTCTTCCACTCATCGCCCTCCCGCATGCGTATAAGGTTGTACGCCCCTCGTAGATCCAACTTGGTGAAGATCCGTCCCTTCCTCACCGTCGCGAGCAGGTCGTCGATCTTGGGCATGGGGAATGCTGCGGGCTTTGTTTTGGAATTTATGGTCCTAAAATCAACTATGAGTCTCCGTTGGGGCGTGTCCTTCTTCTTCACGAAAAACACGGGACTGCCCCCCACTGCTTTAGATTCTTGGATGAACCCCCGCTTCAAGTTGTGATCTATGAACTCCCTGAGTTCTTGCAGTTCATCTTCAGACATGGAATACAGTTTCCCAGTCGGCAGCGTCGCTCCCGGCAGGAGGTCAATCTTGCAGTCGTAAGGCCTGTGGGGAGGCAGCTTATCCGCTTCCCTCTCGCAGAAGACCTCCAAAAACTCCTTGTACTTGTTGGGTACCGCTTGCACCATGCCTAGGTGTAGCTGCGGTTCATCCTCTTGCCCCTCCTCCTCCTGGCGGGTCTGGATGCAGTGTTCTGCGCAGTAGGAGGAACAGAAGGTCAACTGCCGCTGGTACCATGCCAATGCCGGGCTGTGCCTATCCAGCCAACTCATACCCAACACTATGGGCGTGTCCGACAGGTGGGTGACGTTGAAGCTGATGACTTCGCGGTGGTTTCCAATTTGCATCACCATCGGTGGTGTTTGCTGTACCACCTCTCCTCCCAGTAGCTTCCTGCCATCGACCGTGACGACGTTTAGGGGCATCGTGGCTGGCATGAGTGCTATGCGATGTTGCTTGATAAAGTCCACTCCAATAAAGTCTGCGTTGCTCCCAGAGTCAATGGTTATTGGTACTTGCATGGTGTGCCCATTGGGCAATTGGAGCGATGCGGTGAGTTGCACCACTGGTTTGGGTGGGAGGGGGTCTGTGGGCTGTAAAATCTCTGGGGACTGCTTCACTGACTTGCCTGGTTGGGCCCCAGTGGCTCTGTTTCCAACCAGGCTTCTTCTTCCCCCTGCAGCTGTTTCAGCTGCTCACCTGTTCCCTTTACTGTTGCTGAGGCTGCAGTGTGCTTCTGGAGCCTCTGGGGACACTCTTTGGCCATGTGCTGTGCACTGTCGCAGATGTAACACTTCCTGGTCCCTCTAGGAGCCTTCCCCTTGACTGCTCCCGGTGTTTGGGCTCTGCTGGCAGTCTGAGCCCTTGCACCACCAATCTCCATCGGCTCTTCTCCCCTTCCCAAAGGAGGCATGGACAGCGCCCGCCCCGCCTCTCTGGGAAAGAAAGGGGTTGTCCTGGCTGGGGTGCTTCCCTTACGTCCTTCCAGGCGCACACCAATTGCCAACGCTCTTTGGGCAACTTCTTGG
>NW_028149449.1:65000-87500 GCF_964270895.1 Podarcis filfolensis
ATTCCCAGAAGGGGGCGCCGATGGTCAGGGCAAGGGGGGTCCCAGGGGGGACGCACCAGAAACAAGGAGCCAGAGGGGAACCCCAAAGCAGCAGTGGAGGATCGGGACCAGTTTCCCCACCAGAGCGTAGTGGGGGGGAGGAGTCACATGTGTCAGGAGCAGTGTCTCCTCCAGAGAGGGAGTCAGGGCTGACCACGCCTCCAACGGAGGGGAGGTCAGTTGCAGCTAGCCCCCCCCGATGGGGGAAGCAGTGACAGCAGCAGTGGAACGGTCAGGAGGAAAGCTGCTGGCTGGGCGCGCGCGCCAAGTTCAAATGCGCAGGCGCGCGGAACAGCAGGAGACCCGGATGGGGAACCAGCTCCTAAAGCCCGCCGGAGGGAGGGAGAAGGCTCAGGGGAATCAGCGGGAGAAGAGGCTAGAAAGGGCGGAACCCCGGCGGGCAGGCGGACCCAGAGGAGGAAGGAGCAGCGGAGAAGGTGGAGCAAGGCGAGGGTCTTAAACTGGTGTCAAGGGGGAGGAGACTCAGACGGAGCATCAGTGGTCTGACAGTTGAGACGTGGGGCTGCGCGCTGTGGCTCTGGAAGTGAAACTGAACTTCAATAAAGACTTTTATACTTAACAACGAAGCAGCGTTGGTCCTTTGTGAGCTGGGACCTAGGGTAGCTCTGACAGCAGTCTATTGAAAAACTATTGGAAGAATCGGCGTCAACTAGAAAATTAGCTGAAGAAGCCAAGGAAATTGCAACTGCTGCCCAGGAACAGATTCCACCGGTACATAAGAAATTTGAAGAATATGACTTGACGTTCTCGATGATAGATCTTGAAAGAAAGGCGAGAAATTTAAGAATAAGAGGCGTGCCAGAAAGTGAAGATAATTTGGTAGAATTTCTTACAAAAGAATTTACACAATTTTGGCAAAAGGACCTGGGAGAGGAAGAATTCACTATTGTGAGTGCTTTCAGACTTGGCAGAAGACAAGGAAAGAATAAAGCAAGAGACTGTCTGATAATTTTGAAAACTAAGGAAGAAAGAGATAAGATACTGAACTTACATTACCAAAGAACCCTAGAAATTGGGGACACTTATGTGGAAATCTTTAAAGATATACCTAAACATATCCTGGAGGTAAGGGCCCACTACAGAGACTTGGTTGCCTTGCTGAGGAAAAACAGAATAATCTTCAGGTGGGAATTCCCACAAGGCCTATCTTTTAAATATAGAGGAAAGAAAATAAGAATAAGGACAGTGAACGACAAGGACAAGTTTTTGAAAGACCACGAAGAGGATCTGCAGAAGGAAGTGGACTCTGCTGAGGACGTATTGATGCCAGGACAAGGACTTTTGGAGATTGCAAATTTGATATCTGGACGCTCCGGCCCAAGGAGAGACAAGCCACCGACAGAAGAAGAACAACAACTTGGTGCAGTAGGAGGGAAAACTAACTAATCAATCATGTCTCTGCAACTTTTAAGCTGGAATTGTAATGGATTGAACTCCCCTAGAAAAAGAAAAGAGATATTTCATATATTAAAGAAAGAACATTTGGACCTGATTTGTTTACAAGAGACTCATGTCATGAGGCTACACAGGAAAATATTGGTTAATAAAAGATTAGGGCAAGAATTTATTTCGTCTGACAAAGTTAAAAAAAGAGGAGTGGTGATTTATGCTAAGGAGAAACTTTCACCGAAATTTATTCTCAAAGATGAGCAAGGAAGATATTTGGCCATTTGTCAGGGGTTCAGGAGCAGAGGGAACGGATGGCGAGGAATCGGAAGGAGAGGTTAGCGATGATAGCCGTCCGAGATCTCTAAGTCTGTCCAGCGAATCGGAGGATTCACAGAAAGGGGCTCCCGTGGGCAGAGCTGGGGGGTTACCAAGAGGGGCACCCCAGGAAGAAGGGACCAGAGGGGATTCAGAGAGCAGCAGCTGGAAATCCGGACCAGCTACTCCACCAGAGAGCAGCAGGGGGGAGGAGTTCCAGGCACCAGCGACAGGCAGCTCTCCGGCAGCAGCCACGCCTGCGTCAGAGAGCGAGGAAACGGTAGAGAGGAGGGTCGGAGACAGCGCGCGCGCGCCAAGTTCAAATGTACCAGAGGGAGGCGCAATGAGCAGCCCGGAAAGGGAGCCAGGTCCTAAAGCCCGCCGAAGGGAGGGGGAGGAATCCGAAGGGTCCGCATCCGAGGCATCCAGGAAGGAAGGAACCCCGGGGGGTGGTAGGACCCAGAGGCGAAAGGAGAGACGCAAAAGGTGGAGTAAGGCTAGGGTCTTGAACTGGTGTACAGGAGGCGGAGATTCAGATGGGACTTCGCCGATCTAGGGAATAGACGTAGAGACGCACGCTAAGATGTGGAAATGGAAACTATACTTCAATAAAGACTTTATTCCGTTCTACCGGCTAGCGTTGGTCCTTTGTGAGCCGGGACCTAGAGGCAGTCTCTGACAGTAAGTCCCATCTCCCAGAAGTTTTCATCAGTTCTCTTTGACTCAAGCGGCGTGTGGGGAGCGAAGCAGGGAGGAAAGAGGACTGGTGCCTTTGGAGCTCACAAAAGTCAAGCGACATGTCTACTGAAGAGCAAATTGCTTCCCTGCGAGAAGCGGTAACGCAGCTCAGCGCAGAGATAATCGCCTCCAGGAAAAGAGAGGATGAAGCGGCTGCTGCATGCCGAGATCTCCAAGCCAGGTTGGAAGTGCTTACTAAGCAGGCACAAACGGGTTCCAGATCCGAGGGAATCGGGTTGGGAAGGACTGGAGGCAGCATTGTATCTCACTTTGATGGGAATTTGCAGCAGTACCCCAATTTCCGAGCAGACGTGCAGTTTGCGCTGAAACTGCTGGAGAAAGAGTTTAGAGATGAGCAAGAGAAAGTGGGGTTTATCTTGTCTCATTTGCATGGAGAGGCGAAAGCATGTCTGCGCAATCTGTGGAGAGATATGGACCCAGCGCTCCAGAGTTCAGCTGCATTCATTGAAGCGATGGATTCTTGCTTTCTATCGAAAATAGACATTGACATTGCCCGTAAGGACATATTTGAGCTGAGACAAGGGAGAGCCAGCGTGAGGCAGTATCACTCCCGCTTTTTTGCATTGGTCAATGCCTTGGGGTGGGACAAGGATTCCCCCCCCGTTAGAGATCTTTATTGGGAAGGATTGAACCCCCAAATCAAGGATGAGATAGCGCGGGGGGAGAGACCCAAAAGCACCCAGGAAGTGGTGGACAGATCGCTTGCAGTGGGGGTGAGGCTGGAGGACCGCCCTTGGGACAGAGGAGAAGGGCGTTGGGGACGCACACCAGCCAGAGTGCCCTCCCTCTTGCCCAGGGATGTCGCGCGTGCGCAATCAACGCCTCCGCAAGCAGGGGGGGAGGAGCCAATGGAGATCGGCGGTGCTAGAGCTCATTCAGCCACCAGAGCCTTAACACCGGGAGCAGTCAAAACAAAGCAGCCTAGAGGGAACAGGAAGTGTTACATCTGTGACAGTTCGAAGCACATGGCGAAAGAGTGTCCCCAGAGGCTCCACAAGCACACTGCAGCTTCAATGACAGTAATGGGAGCAACTCAGCAAAGTGAACCACGGCAGGGAAACGGAAGCACTGGGGGCCAGCCAGGCGAGTCAGTGAAGAAGTCCCCAGAGATTTTGAAGCCCACGGATCCCCTCCCGCCCAAACCAGTGGTGCAGCTCACCGCATCGCTCCAGCTGCCCAGTGGTCTCACTTTAGAAGTGCCGATTACGATTGACTCTGGCAGTAATGCGGACTTTATCGCACTGGAATTCCTTCAACAACACAACATAGCGCTACTGCCAGCCACACTGCCCCTGAACGTGGTCACAGTGGATGGCAGGGAACTGCTAGGGGGGCAGGTGGTGCAGCAGACACCACCTATGGTGATGCAAATTGGGAATCACCGAGAAGTCATCAGCTTCAACGTCACCCAATTGTCGGACACGCCCATAGTGTTGGGCATGAGTTGGCTGGATAGGCACAGCCCGGCATTAGCGTGGTACCAGCGGCAATTGACCTTCTGCTCTTCCTACTGCGCAGCGCACTGCATCCAGACCTGCCAGGAAGGAGAGGGGCGAGAGGATGCACCGCAGCTACACCTAGGCATAGTGCAAGCGGTGCCCAACAAGTACAAGGAGTTTTTGGAGGTCTTCTGCGAGAAGGAGGCGGACAAACTGCCCCCCCACAGACCCTATGACTGCAAGATTGATCTCCTGCCGGGGGCAACGCTGCCAACAGGGAAACTGTATTCCATGTCTGAGGACGAACTGCAGGAACTTAGGGAGTTCATAGACCACAATTTGAAGCGCGGGTTCATTCGGGAGTCGAAAGCTGTAGGGGGCAGTCCAGTATTCTTTGTGAAGAAGCGAGACACGCCCCAGAAGAGGCTTGTAGTTGACTTTCGAATTTTGAACTCGAAAACCAAGCCCTCGTCCTTCCCCATGCCCAAAATAGACGACCTGCTCGCGACGGTAAGGAAAGGACGCGTTTTCACCAAGTTGGATCTGCGAGGCGCGTACAACCTGATTCGTGTGCGGGAGGGCGACGAGTGGAAGACGGCCATGTTCACACCACTGGGCACCTACGAATACAGAGTTATGCCCTTCGGATTACAAAATGGCTCTCACTGTTTTCAAGCCTTTATGCATCACGTGTTGGCGGGACTCCTTTACAAGAAATGCGTATGCTTCCTGGACGACATCCTGATATTTTCTGAGTCGCGAGAAGCGCACGAGAGGGATGTCAGGGAAGTTCTGCGGAGACTAAAGGAGCACAGGCTGTACGCCAAGCTGGAGAAGTGCCAGTTCGACGTGACGGAGGTGGATTTCCTGGGCTATAAACTGTCGGACAAGGGGCTCGCCATGGACAGCGCCAAGGTTCGCTCAGTATTGGACTGGAAAAGCCCGCGCAATAGGAAGGAAGTCCAGCGGTTTGTCGGCTTTGCCAACTTTTATCGCAAGTTCATCAAGGGGTTCGCTATGCAAACGGCGGCCATCACTGACACGCTCAGCTCCAAGAAGAAGAAGTTTATCTGGACGGAGGAAGCGGAGCAGTCCTTTCAGAAACTCAAGCGTCTCTTCGCTTCCGAGGAGCAGCTGCTGCATGTGAATCCCAGCAGACCGATGAGGGTGGAGACGGACGCCTCAGACAGAGCCGTGGGAGCTGTACTGTTGCAACAAGACCAGCAGGGGGACTGGAGGCCGTGCGCCTTCTACTCAAGGAAGCTCAGCAAGTCGGAGCAGAATTACACCATCTGGGACAGGGAGTTGCTAGCCATCCATGCAGCGTTCAAAGCGTGGCGGCACTTCCTTATCGGAGCCAGACACACAGTGCAGGTCCGCACGGACCACAAGAATCTAGAGTACTGGCGCACGGCGAGGTTCCTGAATCAGAGGCACATTAGATGGGCAGAGTTCTTCGCGGACTTCGACTTCAAGATAGAGTACATCCCGGGTGACAACAACATCATGGCGGATGCCTTGTCCAGAAAGCCGCAATACCTCGAGGAGGAGGCACCGTCGGCAGCCAAGCACATTTTCGCACCGGAAGCGTGGGCTTGCGCCTCGGCGACCGTGGATCTGGACGCCGTACGTCGAGCGTTGCAGGAGGACCCCTTCGCGCTAGCCAAGATGGAGGAGGTGCACAAGGGCACGGTGAAGGACGACGAGTTCCAGATCAGAGACGGTTTGCTCATCCGCAAGGGAGCACTCTACGTGCCGGGGAATGACCTCCGCGCAAGGGTGCTGCAGCAGCTACACGACGCCCCCACTGCCGGGCACTTTGGCAGAGAAAAGACTGTAGAACTAGTGACCAGAGACTTTTGGTGGCCCAAGATGCGGGGGGAAGTAGCGGATTATGTCTCGAGATGCGACACCTGCCAAAGGGCCAAGTCAGTGCACAAACCGCCGGCGGGATTGCTGGAACCGTTGCAGACGCCGTCTGAGCCGTGGGAACGGGTGGCCCTGGACTTTGTCACGGATCTGCCCAGTTCGAGGGGAAAGACGGCAGTGCTTGTGGTGGTGGACATGTTTACCAAGATGGCACACTTCATTCCGTGTGCGAAGGTGGCCACGGCAGAACAGACCGCCAAACTGTTCATAGACCACGTGTTTAAGGTCCACGGTCTGCCACGATCTATTCTATCCGACCGGGGGCGGCAGTTCATCTCGAACTTCTGGCAAAAGTTGATGGGCATCCTGAACGTCAAGATCAATCTAGCGTCGGCGAGACACCCGCAGACCAACGGACAAGCGGAGAGGGTCAACGCCATCATGCAGCAGTACCTGAGATGCTACGCCAATCAGCAGCCTAACACGTGGGTGGATTACCTGCCCCTCGCAGAGTTCGCTTACAACAATACGAAGCACGTGTCGACGGGGGTGACGCCGTTCTTCGCCAACAACGGGAGGCATCCCAGAACCTTCCCAGGTTTAGAGAGAGTGGGGGAGGGGGAGCCGCAGGCAGCGGAAGAATTAGCGTCAGAGTTGCAGGAAGTCCACGAACAGCTTAGGAGGCAGTTGGAACTGGCAAAGCACGCATACAAACTGCAGGCTGACAGACACAGGAGAGTAGGGGAAGACATACAGGTGGGAGACTGGGTTTGGTTAGCAGCGCAAGCAGTGCCGACCAGATCGTTGGCCAAGAAGAAGCTAGGGCATAAGCAGCTAGGGCCTTACCAAGTCCAGGCACAGGTCAATCCAGTGGCCTTCCGGTTAGCGCTTCCGGAGGGTTCCAGAATGCATCCGGTCTTCCATAGATCGGTGCTCACGCCCTACAAAGCACCGCATAGATTTCACGAGCCAGGCACAGCACCAGATCCGCCCAGAGAAGGACCCAGGGAAAGGGGGTCGCCAAGAGGGGAGCGCATCAACGAAGCCACAGAGATTTTAGACTCGAGATGGGGGGAAGAGGGAGTAGAATACCTTCTTGCCAGAGAGGATACCCCGGCCAGCGCCAACAGTTGGGTGCCGGGCTATGCCTTGGACGAGCCTCTTCTCAAGGAAGAGTTCCATGCCATTTTCCCACACAGGCCCATGCCAGCCGAGTATTTCGATGACTGGCTCTTCACACCCACACTTTCAGGCAGCACGTTCCAGGGGTTCGACTCGGACGAGGAGACGGCACCACACATACGCTCTCCGGAAGGTTCACCCTCGGGTTCTGCCTCAGACCGCTCCTATTGGTGGGATAATCAACCAGAGGAGCAGTGGCGCAGGAAGTGGCTGGGGGGTCCCTGGCAGGCATCACCCTCAGAGGGGAACGGGGGAGAGATGGACATGGACGTGTTGGGGGAGGACGTGGGATTTGAACACGAAGGCAGGGAGATGGAAGCAGAGGAGATCGACGTCGACGAGCGCACGGAGGACGAGCCAGACCTGCCCGATGTAATGTACGACACGAGGGAAGAACTGTATCCGGCACTCACCCCTGCCACGACGGAGCACCCAGAACCCACACCGGAAGGAGGGGAGGGGGGAAGGGGGGGCTTCGAGGGGGGGATGGATGTCAGGGGTTCAGGAGCAGAGGGAACGGATGGCGAGGAATCGGAAGGAGAGGTTAGCGATGATAGCCGTCCGAGATCTCTAAGTCTGTCCAGCGAATCGGAGGATTCACAGAAAGGGGCTCCCGTGGGCAGAGCTGGGGGGTTACCAAGAGGGGCACCCCAGGAAGAAGGGACCAGAGGGGATTCAGAGAGCAGCAGCTGGAAATCCGGACCAGCTACTCCACCAGAGAGCAGCAGGGGGGAGGAGTTCCAGGCACCAGCGACAGGCAGCTCTCCGGCAGCAGCCACGCCTGCGTCAGAGAGCGAGGAAACGGTAGAGAGGAGGGTCGGAGACAGCGCGCGCGCGCCAAGTTCAAATGTACCAGAGGGAGGCGCAATGAGCAGCCCGGAAAGGGAGCCAGGTCCTAAAGCCCGCCGAAGGGAGGGGGAGGAATCCGAAGGGTCCGCATCCGAGGCATCCAGGAAGGAAGGAACCCCGGGGGGTGGTAGGACCCAGAGGCGAAAGGAGAGACGCAAAAGGTGGAGTAAGGCTAGGGTCTTGAACTGGTGTACAGGAGGCGGAGATTCAGATGGGACTTCGCCGATCTAGGGAATAGACGTAGAGACGCACGCTAAGATGTGGAAATGGAAACTATACTTCAATAAAGACTTTATTCCGTTCTACCGGCTAGCGTTGGTCCTTTGTGAGCCGGGACCTAGAGGCAGTCTCTGACACCATTGAAATTCAGTTTCAAGGGGAGAAATTTTTGATAGTAGGTGTGTATGCACCAAATGAGGGGAAGTCGGAATTTTTCAAGAAACTGCATGAGACTTTGATGGACTTTATGGATTACAATATAATTTTGATGGGGGACATGAATGGAGTTGTATCAACCAATATGGACAAGGCCCAAAAACAGGTAGTTACCAAAGATGGTAGACTGCCAAAAACTTTTTTTGAAATGACTGACAACATGGACTTGATTGATATCTGGAGAACTAAGAACCCCTTGGAGAGAGAAGGAACATTCTTCTCTGAAGCCAAGATGACATGGACCAGAATTGACCAAATCTGGATTACTAGAGGAATGGCTCCAAAGATAAAAAAAGTGGAAATCTGCCCCAAAACATGCTCCGACCATAATGCTGTAAAGATGGAGATGAAGTCAACAACAACCGGAACCTTTAGATGGAGGATGAATGACACCTTATTTAGAGATGAAGAAGTATACAACAAGGCCCAAAAGACACTAAAAGACTATTTTGAATTAAATTTGCCAACAAATGTGGAGAAAAGAGTAATCTGGGACGCAAGTAAAGCCGTGATGAGAGGGTTTTTGATACAACAGAATGCATTAAAAAAGAGAAGGCAAAATGAGAAAAAAGATAAAATTTTGGAGAAAATTAAAGAAGGTGAGAAAAAATTGAGAGCCAAGCCGAAGTCACAAGAGATTCTGAGAGAAATAAAGATATATCAAACACAATATATGGAATTGATGAATCAGGAAATAGAATGGAAAATTAAACAAATGAGACAGAAGACATTTGAATCGGCGGATAAATGTGGGAAATTACTGGCATGGCAATTGAAAAAAAGACAAAAACTGAATACAATTACAAACCTGGAAGTAGAAGGAAAAGATATAAACAACCCAAATGAGATAAGAAATTGTTTCCAGAAGTACTTTAAGCAATTATATACACAAGGGCCACAGAATGAAAAGGACATTGATGGATTTTTGAAAATAAATGGATTACAAAAAATCTCACAGGAAAGTAAAGCATTGTTGAACTGTAAAATAACAGATCAGGAGATAGAAGGTGCCATCTTAAATATGCAATTGGGCAAATCCCCGGGACCGGATGGACTGACTTCCAGATACTATAGATCCTTGAAGGATTGGATAGTGCAACCTCTGAAGGAAGTCTGCAATGAGATTTTGGAAGGGAAAAAGGCACCAGAATCGTGGAAAGAGGCCTACATTACACTTATACCGAAAACAGAGACTGAAAAGACTCAACTTAAAAACTACCGTCCCATATCCTTATTAAATGTGGATTACAAAATCTTTGCTGACATTTTAGCCAAGAGATTGAAAAGAGTATTGATTGAAGAGATATATAAGGACCAAGCGGGCTTTCTGCCGGGAAGACACATATCTGACAATTTGAGGAATGTAATTGACATTTTGGAAAAGCTAGATGTGGATATAAATACTAAAGCTGTTCTGATATTTGTGGACGCGGAGAAAGCCTTTGACAACATTTCTTGGAGTTTTATGAAGAAGAATCTACAGGGTATGGGGGTAGGCCAAGGTTTTGAAAACGGTATAGGTGCAATATACTCTGAACAAAAGGCCAAATTAATTGTAAATAATGTGGTTACGGAACAATTTAAGATTGAAAAAGGGACACGACAAGGATGCCCAATTTCCCCTTTACTTTTTATATCGGTCCTGGAGGTTTTGCTGAATATGATTAGAAGGGACCGGTTGGTTAAAGGTATACAGGTCGGAGCCAAACAGTATAAACTGAGAGCTTTTGCAGATGATCTAGTTTTGACGTTACAGGAGCCAGAATCTAGTACTAAAAGAGTTTTAGAACTAATTCAAGAATTTGGTCAGGTGGCAGGATTTAAATTGAATAAGACCAAAACTAAGGTTTTAGAGAAAAATATGACATTGTTTGAAAAAGAGAAATTTCAGAATGAAACAGGTCTGTCTGTGGTGAGGAAGGTGAAATATCTGGGGATTAATATGACATCTAAAAATGGGAACTTATTTAAAAATAATTATGAGAAATGCTGGTCAGAAGTGAAAAAAGATCTCGAAACATGGTCAAATTTGAAGCTTTCCTTGATGGGTCGAATAGCAGCTATAAAGATGAATGTATTGCCTAAAATGTTGTTTTTGTTTCAAACATTACAAATTGTGGACAAGATGGAATGTTTTAAGAAGTGGCAGAAAGATATTTCTAAATTTGTCTGGCAGGGCAAGAAGCCTAGGATAAAATATAAGATTTTGACTGATGCAAAAGAAAGGGGTGGCTTCGCCCTGCCAGACTTCAGACTCTATTATGAGTCAGCAGCATTTTGCTGGTTGAAAGATTGGCTGCTTCTGGAAAACACAGACATTTTGGATTTAGAAGGTTTTAACAATGTGTTTGGATGGCATGCATATTTGTGGTATGATAAGGTTAAAGCTCATAAAGCGTTTAAGAATCACATTTGTCAGCGCTGCCCAAGGTCCCAGCTCACACAAGACCAACGCTGCTCCTTGCCCAAGTTTAAAAGTCTTTATTGAAGTTCAGTCTCATTTCTAGACGCGCAGCGTGCAACGCTACATCTGTCCGTCAGACCGTAGAACTCCCATCTGAATCTCCTCCCCCCTGACACCAGCTTACGATTCTAGCCTTACTCCACCTTTTCCTCTATTCCTTCTTTCTCTGGGTCCTTCTGCTAGTCGGAATCTCAGCCCTCCGAGATTCTTCTGACGCTGATTCTCCCGACTCCTCCCCCCCCCCTCTTTCGGGCTTTAGGACCTGGCTCCCAATCCGGGTTTTCTGCTGTCCCGCGCTCCTCCACATTTGAACTTGGCGCGCGCGCGCAGCCTCCCACTTTCCTTCTGACCGTTACACTTGTGTCACTGCTCCCCCTTTCGGGGAGGCTAGCTGGACCTGGCCTTCCCTCCGTCTCCCCACTCCCCGATGGAGGAGAAGCTGGTCCTGACTCACGTGACTCTTTCCCCCCACTGTGCTCTGGTGGGGGAACTGGCCCTACAGCTCCGCTACTCCCTTGGGACTCCCCTCTGGTTCCTTGTTTATGGATCGTCCCCTCTGGGATTCGCCTCGCCCTTACCATAGGCGCCCCCTCCTGGGAATCTTCAGATTCGCTGGAGAAGCTCATGGAATCTCTCGGTCCACTGTCATATTCCCCTACGCTCCCCTCTGATTCCTCTCCTCCGCTCTCTATTTGCTCTCTCCCCTGCTCTTCTGCTCCTGAGCCTCTGACAACATTGTTAGGAGATCTTTGTTTAATGTTTGGACTAGATATAAGGATTTACTGGAAAACAAAACCCCAAGGTGGTTGTCACCAATGGAAGCGAAAGCTCAGAAAAAACTCAATATGGAGGCCAGTTGGCCAAAATATTGGGAAATTTTGGAGCAAGAAGGAGATAGACTGAAATTGCAGAGTTTTGAGAAATTAAAAAACAAAGTCCGAGACTGGTTACATTACTTTCAGATAAGGGAGGCATACAATTTGGACAGGAAAATTGGCTTCCAGGTGGAAAAATCTAAATTAGAAACAGAAGTGCTAGAACCTAAAACTAAGATTATGTCAAAAATGTATAACTTGCTGCTGAAATGGAATACACAGGATGAAACGGTTAAGTCAGCTATGATTAAATGGGCACAAGATCTTGGACATAACATCATGTTTGCTGATTGGGAACAGTTATGGACCACAGGTGTCAGCGCTGACAACAGGTATGAAATTCACGGCATGTAATGCCTTAAGAGAGAATATTATGAAAATGATATACAGGTGGTACATAACCCCAGTCAAGCTCGCAAAAATATATCATTTGCCCGATAATAAATGCTGGAAATGTAAGGAAGTGGAAGGTACATTTTTTCACCTATGGTGGACGTGCCCAAAGATCAAGGCCTTTTGGGAAATGATTTATAATGGAATGAAAAAGATATTTAAGTATACTTTCCTGAAAAAACCAGAGGCTTTTCTCTTGGGTATAGTCGGCCATTTGGTGCCAAAGAAGGACAGAATCTTTTTCATGTATGCTACAACGGCAGCAAGAATACTTATTGCAAAGCACTGGAAGACTCAAGATTTACCCACTCTGGAAGAATGGCAGATGAAGTTGATTGACTGTATGGGACTGGCAGAAATGACCGGCAGAATCCGCGACCAGGGAGAAAAGTCAGCAGAAGAAGATTGGAAGAAATTTAAGGAATATTGTCAGAGGCTCAGGAGCAGAAGAGCAGGGGAGAGAGCAAATAGAGAGCGGAGGAGAGGAATCAGAGGGGAGCGTAGGGGAATATGACAGTGGACCGAGAGATTCCATGAGCTTCTCCAGCGAATCTGAAGATTCCCAGGAGGGGGCGCCTATGGTAAGGGCGAGGCGAATCCCAGAGGGGACGATCCATAAACAAGGAACCAGAGGGGAGTCCCAAGGGAGTAGCGGAGCAGTAGGGCCAGTTCCCCCACCAGAGCACAGTGGGGGGGAAGAGTCACGTGAGTCAGGACCAGCTTCTCCTCCATCGGGGAGTGGGGAGACGGAGGGAAGGCCAGGTCCAGCTAGCCTCCCCGAAAGGGGGAGCAGTGACACAAGTGTAACGGTCAGAAGGAAAGTGGGAGGCTGCGCGCGCGCGCCAAGTTCAAATGTGGAGGAGCGCGGGACAGCAGAAAACCCGGATTGGGAGCCAGGTCCTAAAGCCCGAAAGAGGGGGGGGGAGGAGTCGGGAGAATCAGCGTCAGAAGAATCTCGGAGGGCTGAGACTCCGACTAGCAGAAGGACCCAGAGAAAGAAGGAACAGAGGAAAAGGTGGAGTAAGGCTAGAATCGTAAGCTGGTGTCAGGGGGGAGGAGATTCAGATGGGAGTTCTACGGTCTGACGGACAGATGTAGCGTTGCACGCTGCGCGTCTAGAAATGAGACTGAACTTCAATAAAGACTTTTAAACTTGGGCAAGGAGCAGCGTTGGTCTTGTGTGAGCTGGGACCTTGGGCAGCGCTGACAGTAACTCCCATCCCACTAAACTCTGCAAGCTCACGGAGATAGGCAAAGATGACGACTGAGGAAAAAGTCAAGCAATTGCAGGAAGCGGTGTCAACGCTCTACGCAGAATTGGCTGCGTCTAAGAAGAAAGAAGAAGACACAGCTGCGCTCTGCCAGGATCTGCAAGCCAGGTGGGACAAATGGGGAAAGGAGGGGCAGCTGGGAGCCAAGCCGGAGGGAATTAGCCTCGGGAAAAGGGGGGCGAGCCTTGTGAACCATTTTGACGGGAACCTGCAGCAGTACCCTAACTTCAGAGCAGAAGTAGTCTTCGCGCTCAATTTGCTTCGGAAAGATTTTAGAGATGAGGAGGAGAAAGTGGGTTTCATAATCACTCATCTGCATGGGGAAGCTAAGTCGTGGCTGCGAACCTTGCTACGCGAAAATGACCCCGCCCTCAAAGATTCAAGCACTTTTATTGGAGCCATGGACGCTTGCTTTAAATCAACGGTGGATGTGGATGTCGCTAGAAGGGAAATGCATGGATTGCGACAAGGAAGAGCGACGGTGCGCCAGTATCATTCCCGCTTTTTTGGGTTAGTAAATGTGCTGGGCTGGCAGAAGGACTCAGCTGCCGTCAGGGATCTGTTCTGGGAGGGGCTGAATGGAGCCGTGAAAGATGAGCTGGCCAGGGGAGAGAGACCCCAAAATACAGCAGAAGTAGTCCAAAGGGCGCTCGCAATTGGGGTGCGCCTGGAAGAACGCCCGTGGAGCAGGGAGGAGGGGCGAAGAGCAAACACGTCAGTTAGAACGACTCCCTTCCTACCCAGAGAGACAGAGCGCGCTCAGTCCACGCCTCCTCTGATGAGTGGAGAGGAGCCAATGGAAATCGGAGGTGCAAGGGCTCAGACAGCAAGCAGAGCCCAAACACCAGGAGCAGTCAAGGCGAAGGCTCCTAGAGGGAGCAGGAAGTGTTACATCTGCGACAGTGCACAGCACATGGCGAAAGAGTGTCCCCAGAGGCTCCAGAAGCACACTGCAGCCTCAGCAACTGTTAAAGGAGGAATTCAGCAGGGAGTAGAGCAGCAGGGAAAAGGCGACGCCTGGTTGGAGATGGAGGCTCTGGGGCTCAACCAGGCGAGTCAGTGAAGCAGTCCCCAGAGATTTTGCAGCCCACAGACCCCCTCCCACCCAAACCAGTGGTGCAACTCACTGCATCGCTCCAGCTGCCCGATGGGCTCACCCTGGAGGTCCCTATTACCATTGACTCTGGTAGCAACGCAGACTTTGTAGGGTTGGACTTCGTCAAGCAGCATCGCATAGCACTCCTGCCAGCCACGACGCCCCTAAATGTTGTCACGGTAGATGGCAGGAAGATACTGGGAGGTGAGGTGGTACAGCAGACACCGCCTCTGGTGATGCAAATTGGGAACCACCGCGAAGTCATCAGTTTCAACGTCACCCACCTGTCGGACACGCCCATAGTGTTGGGCATGAGTTGGCTGGATAGGCACAGCCCGGCATTAGCGTGGTACCAGCGGCAATTGACCTTCTGCTCTTCCTACTGCGCAGCGCACTGCATCCAGACCTGCCAGGAAGAAGAGGGGCAAGAGGATGCACCGCAGCTACACCTAGGCATGGTGCAAGCGGTGCCCAACAAGTACAAGGCCTTTTTGGAAGTCTTCTGCGAGAAGGAAGCAGACAAGCTGCCTCCCCACAGACCCTACGACTGCAAGATTGACCTCCTGCCAGGGGCGACGCTGCCGACTGGGAGACTGTACTCCATGTCTGAAGACGAAATGCAAGAACTCAGGGAGTTCATAGATCGCAATTTGAAGCGGGGATTCATCCGGGAATCCAAAGCAGTGGGGGGCAGTCCCGTGTTTTTCGTGAAGAAGAGAGACACGCCCGAACGGAGGCTCATAGTGGATTACAGAATCATCAATTCCAGGACAAAGCCCACAGCATTCCCCATGCCCAAAATTGACGACCTGCTCGCGACGGTGAGGAAGGGACGGATCTTCACCAAGTTGGATCTACGAGGGGCCTACAACCTTATACGCATGCGGGAGGGCGACGAGTGGAAGACAGCCATGTTTACGCCTTTAGGAACCTATGAATACAGAGTCATGCCGTTTGGTCTCCAGAATGGCTCCCATTGTTTCCAAGCTTTCATGCACCACGTGCTAGCGGGACTCCTCTACAAGAAGTGCGTCTGCTTTTTAGATGATATCCTGATCTTTTCGGACTCGCAGGAGGCGCACGAGGAGGACGTCAAGGAGGTCCTGCAGAGACTACGGGAGCACAGACTTTATGCCAAACTGGAGAAGTGCCAGTTCGACACGACAGAGGTGGATTTCCTGGGCTACAAGCTGTCCGACAAGGGACTTGCCATGGACAGCGCCAAGGTCCGCTCAGTGTTGGACTGGAAGAGCCCGCGCAACCGGAAGGAGGTCCAGAAGTTCGTCGGTTTCGCCAACTTTTATCGCAAGTTCATCAAGGGGTTCGCAAAAGAGACGGCGGCCATCACGGACACCCTCAGCTCCAAGAAGAAGAAGTTCACCTGGACGGACCAGGCGGAGCAGTCCTTTCGGAGGCTCAAGCGTCTCTTCGCGTCCGAAGAACAGCTGCTACACGTAAACCCCAGCAAACCGATGAGGGTTGAAACGGACGCCTCGGACAGGGCGGTGGGGGCGGTCCTGTTGCAGCAAGATCCGCAAGGGGACTGGAGACCGTGCGCATTCTACTCCAGGAAGCTCAGCACGTCGGAGCAGAACTACACCATCTGGGACAGGGAGTTGCTGGCCATTCATGCAGCCTTCAAGGCGTGGCGGCACTTCCTCGTCGGAGCCAGACACACAGTGCAGGTCCGCACGGACCACAAGAACCTGGAGTACTGGCGCACGGCGAAGTTCCTGAACCAGAGACACATCCGCTGGGCGGAGTTCTTTGCAGATTTCGATTTCCGGATAGAATACATCCCGGGAGACAACAACGTCATGGCGGATGCGCTATCCAGGAAGCCGCAGTATCTCGAGGAAGCGGCACCGGCAGCGGCCAAACACATTTTCGCACCAGAGGTGTGGGCGTGCGCTTCAGCCGCAGTGGACCTGGACGCAGTCCGTTGCGCGCTACAGGCGGATTCGTTTTCGCAATCCAAGATGGAGGAGGTGCGAAACGGCACAGCGAGGGACGACGAGTTCCAGATACGCGACGGACTACTCCTCCACAAAGGGGCTCTCTACATACCGGGAGACGACCTTCGCGCGAGAGTTTTGCAGCAGCTGCACGACGCGCCCAGCGCTGGGCACTTCGGCAAGGACAAGACGGCGGAATTAGTAACCAGGGACTTTTGGTGGCCCAAGGTGCGGGGAGAAGTTGCGGATTACGTTTCCAGGTGTGACACCTGCCAAAGGGCCAAGCCAGTACACAGGAAGCCGGCAGGTCTGCTGGAACCGCTGCAGACGCCGCTCGAACCATGGGAGAAAGTGGCCCTGGACTTTGTTACAGATCTGCCCAGTTCGCGCGGCAAAACAGCGGTACTCGTGGTCGTAGACCTCTTCACCAAGATGGCGCATTTCATTCCGTGCGCAAAGGTGGCCACAGCGGAACAGACCGCCAAGTTGTTCATAGACCACGTGTTCAAAGCTCACGGCCTGCCGCGGTCCATCCTGTCCGACCGGGGCCGCCAATTCATCTCGAACTTCTGGCAGAAGCTGCTGGGCATCCTGAACGTCAAGATCAACTTAGCGTCGGCACGACACCCGCAGACCAACGGACAAGCGGAGAGGGTCAACGCCATCATGCAGCAGTACCTGCGATGCTACGCCAATCAACAGCCCTCGACCTGGGTGGACTACCTACCGCTAGCCGAGTTTGCCTACAACAACACGAAGCACGGGTCTACGGGGGTGACACCGTTCTTCGCCAACAATGGGCGCCACCCCAGAACCTTCCCGGGGTTGGAGACCGAGGCAGAGGGGGAGCCACGGGGGGCAGAGCACTTAGCCGCAGAGTTACAGGAGGTCCATGAGCAACTCCGAAGGCACTTGGAACTCGCGAAACACGCCTACAAGATGCAGGCAGACAGGCACAGGAGGGTTGGGGAAGACATACAGGTAGGGGACTGGGTCTGGTTAGCAGCTCAGGCAGTGCCGGCCAGAACGCTAGCTAAGAGGAAGCTAGGACACAAGCAGCTGGGACCTTACCAGGTCGCGGCACAAATCAATCCAGTGGCCTACCGGTTGACACTCCCGGAGGGCTCCAGAATGCACCCAGTCTTTCACAGGTCAGTGCTCACGCCTTACAAGGCGCCCCACAGGTTTCAGGCGCCAGGGACCGCACCAGCTCCACGTAGCCCATCGCCAACAGGGGAGGGACCACAGAGGGCGACCCCACTCAACGAGGTCACACAGATTTTGGACTCCAGATGGGGGGAAGAGGGAGTTGAATATCTCCTCGCCAGGGAGGGTACTCCGGCCAGCGCCAACGAGTGGGTGCCGTGTTACGCCGTGGAGGAGCACTACCTCAAAGACGAGTTCCATTCGATCTTCCCACACAGACCCATGCCGGAGGAGTATTTCGACGACTGGCTTTTCACACCCACACTGTCAGCCAGCACGTTCCAGGGTTTCTCCTCAGATGAGGAGCCGACGCCGGGGAAGAGCTCCCCGGAGGGGTCGCTCTCGGGGTTTGCCACGGACCGCTCCTATTGGTGGGACACTCAACCAGAAGTGGGGTGGAGCAGGGAACTGCTGAGGGAGCCCTTGCACACAGCCTCACCCGAGGGACCGGGTGGAGAGGAGGACATGGACGTGTGGGGGGAGGATCTTGGTTTTGAGCACGACAGCAGAGAAATGGAAGCAGAGGAAGTCGACGTCGACGAACCCATCGTGGGGGGGCCTGATCCCGCTGGCCGGTTGCACACCAGGGGGAGAGAACGGAAGCCAGCACTCACACCCCCAGCGCTGGAGCACCTGGAACCCACACCAGAAGAGGGGGAGGGGGGAAGGGGGGGCTTCGAGGGGGGGATGGATGTCAGAGGCTCAGGAGCAGAAGAGCAGGGGAGAGAGCAAATAGAGAGCGGAGGAGAGGAATCAGAGGGGAGCGTAGGGGAATATGACAGTGGACCGAGAGATTCCATGAGCTTCTCCAGCGAATCTGAAGATTCCCAGGAGGGGGCGCCTATGGTAAGGGCGAGGCGAATCCCAGAGGGGAGGATCCATAAACAAGGAACCAGAGGGGAGTCCCAAGGGAGTAGCGGAGCTGTAGGGCCAGTTCCCCCACCAGAGCACAGTGGGGGGGAAGAGTCACGTGAGTCAGGACCAGCTTCTCCTCCATCGGGGAGTGGGGAGACGGAGGGAAGGCCAGGTCCAGCTAGCCTCCCCGAAAGGGGGAGCAGTGACACAAGTGTAACGGTCAGAAGGAAAGTGGGAGGCTGCGCGCGCGCGCCAAGTTCAAATGTGGAGGAGCGCGGGACAGCAGAAAACCCGGATTGGGAGCCAGGTCCTAAAGCCCGAAAGAGGGGGGGGGGAGGAGTCGGGAGAATCAGCGTCAGAAGAATCTCGGAGGGCTGAGACTCCGACTAGCAGAAGGACCCAGAGAAAGAAGGAACAGAGGAAAAGGTGGAGTAAGGCTAGAATCGTAAGCTGGTGTCAGGGGGGAGGAGATTCAGATGGGAGTTCTACGGTCTGACGGACAGATGTAGCGTTGCACGCTGCGCGTCTAGAAATGAGACTGAACTTCAATAAAGACTTTTAAACTTGGGCAAGGAGCAGCGTTGGTCTTGTGTGAGCTGGGACCTTGGGCAGCGCTGACAAATATCTACAGAAATATTATAAAATTAATGAACTTTGAAAAGATGTTGGTTTGAACCTTGGTGGTCTCCAGCTGTTATGATAAAGATAATGGGGATCATAATTGTTTCTGTTACTAAATTTAAAAAAAAGTTGAGTGGAAAATAAGGTGATATTTTAAAAGGAATGTTAAGAGATTAGGATTTGCTGAATTAACAAATTGAACTAGAGAACAAGAAGGGGAGGTATGAGGAAGTCAATGAAACATGTGACTGAAAATTGTTATTGAAACTGAATTGTTTTTAATATTTTTTTTTTTGCTTTTTCTTTTTGTCTTTATATAAAATTGGAAAATTTAATAAATATTCATTTAAAAAAAAAAAAAGAGTCTCTGATGTCCGGCTGGCCTAATTGGCCTGGGAGCCGAGCCAAGCAGGCTTCGTGATTTATGGGAGCCAAGATAAGGAGTCTCTGAAGTGAAGAAGACTCACGGCTGAAGTAAAGAGCTGGAATGGAGTTTTTCCAAGCGTCTGAAGCTGCTGAGTGCCCAAAGTTAAACAGGCACAATTATGAGACCTGGGCAAAATGGTGTGAGAGTTTGCTGCGTCAGTTTGGAGTGTGGCATACTGTGTGTGAAGCCCCTCCAGTTCCTCTGACAGAGAGATGGGAGGCTCAGAATTCGAAAGCCGTAGACATAATAGTCTTGTCCGTCTCTCTGGAGGAAATTGCTACGCTAGCTGGCAACACGACTGCACGTCAGATGTGGAATGCTTTGAAAGTAGCTCATCTGCCAGTCATCCCAGCCCAGAGTTTGACTGCATTGGAGGTCCTGGCTGTTTCCCAGAATGCGAGTGAATGCAGGGATGCTGAGGGCACCGGTTGCAAGCTGCAGGGGGAGCTGACTGTGATGTCATCCCAGGCAGCATTCCAGCCTCCAGGGGGAGCCAAGGAGTCGGCAGCTGAGAGCTCTGTTTCCCGTGGGAGCCAAGGTCAACTTTGCAGAGGCCGGAAGGCCAGAAGTAAACAGAGACAGATGCCTGCAGATGGCCCGAAGCAGAAGGGGGGTGAAAGGCCCACGCCAGTGGAAAACAAGGCTTTGTTTGCTGGCACAGCTTCACCAAAGGCTAAAGGCAAGTTTGATGGCCAGGAGCAGGGGGGCAAGCAGCAAAAGCCCACGCCGGTGGAAAACAAGGTTTTGCTTGCCAGAAATCCTGCTCCAAAAGCCAAAGCCAGGTTTATTGTGGATTCGGGATGCACCCGCCATGTGACGAAAGACCGACATCTCTTTATCTCCTTCACACCTCAAGACGGAGAGATCCACCTGGCTGATGGAAGGACGTTGCAAACTGCAGGAATAGGGACTGTGAAACTTGCAAGTCTGCACACTACCATCAGAGATGTACTTTTTGTTCCAGGTGCTGTGGACAATTTGCTTAGTGTCCCACAGCTGACTGGGCGTGGTTTTGAGGTTTCCTTCAAGAGGAGCGGCTGTGTCATCAGGAAAGGCAAAGAGGACTTTTTGCATGCAAAGTTTATGGATGGCTTATTCTGTATAACTTATGATGACAATGCTATTATGTCTAATGTTGATTCTTGTTGTGTTGCACAAACTAACAAGGTTCTTCATGCAGGATGTATTCATGATCAACATCAAAGATTTTGTCACATGTCTTGGCAAGCGCTGGCCAAGATGCCTGAGTTGGTTGAAGGTTTGAACATCAAACCCTGTAAGTTTCACATGAAATGTGTATCTTGTGCAGAGAACAAGGTGAAGGTTGCTCCAAAAGGCAAGGAGTCTAGCAGGCAGGCTTCCAAACCCTACCAGCTAGTGCACGCAGACCTGGTTGGTCCACTTGCGCCCTCTTTGGGTGGAGCAAGGTACTTCATTGTTCTAATTGATTCTTTTTCTAGGTACATTCATGTGTTTATGCTCGAGCAGAAATCGCAAGCGTTTCCTAGATTCAAGGCATTCTGTGCTTGGTTGGAGAATGTTCACAGTAAACGTATCGGCTGTTTGTTTACTGATCGGGGCGGGGAGTTCACTTCTCAGCAGTTTGAAGCTTTCCTGACTGAGAAGGGAATCCAGCATGACTTGTCAACGCCTAGATCGCCATGGATGAATGGACTTGCGGAGCGAGCAAATCAGACTTTGCTTCAAGGCCTGAAAACCTTGTTGCATATGCCAACCTCCCTGAGAAGTTTTGGGGGGAAGCTCTGTTGACGTTTGTTTATTCCTATAATCGCAGACTGTCATCACCTATTGGTTGTACTCCCTACGAGAAGATGTTTGGTAAGAAACCGAACGTCAAGCACATGAGAATCTTTGGTTCTGACATGTGGGTACACACCCCACAGAGCAACAAGCTTGGGAAGCGTGGGGCACATGGTTTGTTCATGGGATACGAAAAAGGTGCATACAGAGTATGGATGACTAACTCTAAGTCCATTAAGTTCACAAAGAGTGTTGAGTACAATCCTAAGTGGGGGGAAAATGTGGGAATTTTCCAGAGTTACCCAGAGGAGGATGAAGGTGATGTGAAAAAGGCAGATAATGTTGAGAAAGCTGAGAAAGCTGAGGATGAGGATGATGATGATGATGATGGTGATGATCAGAGTTCGGATTCCAGTTCAGTGGGCGGCGCTGCTGCTGGTGTCAGCGACAGTGATGACACAGCAGACTACAAGAGCGCAAAGGCCTCAGTCAGACCATCTGATGCGTCTGACAATGAACTGGAAGAACCACTGTTCACCATTGGTCACTTTTCTCCTAAGAAGGAGGAGATGAGTCCAGAAGACTTGCGTCTGGTTCGCAGGTCTGAAAGGGCGACCAAAGGCAGACCTCCAAAGAGATTTGCTGATGAGTTTGCTAAGACGGCAACTGCTGTTCTTAGTAGCTCAGAGAAGGTGTGGGAACCTTCAAGCTTCAAAGAGGTTCAGGAGTTAACCTCTAAAGATGCTGAGCCTTGGCTTAATGCCATGAAGGCTGAAGTTGATTCCTTGAACAGGAACCAATCTTGGGAACTGGTACCGGTAGTCCCAGGAATGAGACTGGTTGGCAGCAAATGGGTCTTCAAGGCCAAGACAGACCAGAATGGCAAGGTTGTCAGACACAAAGCCAGATTGGTTGCCAGAGGTTTTTCACAGGTACCAGGACAGGATTACCACGAGACCTACTCGCCCACCGTCAAATATGAGAGCATTCGGCTGATGCTCAAAATCGCTGCAGAGGAGAAACTGCATGTTTCCCATCATGACATTAATACAGCTTTTTTGTACGGGATTTTGGGGGAGGAGCTGTACATGCTTCCACCTGATGGAATGCAGATACAGAAGGGAATGGTCTGTAAACTGCGGAAATCCTTATATGGTCTCAAGCAGAGTGCCAGGTGTTGGAACACAAAACTCACTGAGACGTTGCTTTCTCTAGGTTTTCACCAGGGCAAAGCTGATCCGTGTGTGTTTGTCAAAGAGGAGGGGCAAAACAAACTGTA
>NW_028149448.1:0-2500 GCF_964270895.1 Podarcis filfolensis
CACAACAAACACAACCAACTCTTCTTCTTCTCTTCTTCCTCTTCCTCTTCTTCTTCCTCTTCTTCTTCCTCCTCCTCTTCCTCTTCTTCTTCCTCTTCCTCTTCTTCTTCCTCTTCCTCTTCTTCTTCCTCTTCCTCTTCTTCTTCCTCTTCTTCTTCCTCTTCCTCTTCCTCTTCTTCTTCCTCCTCCTTCTTCCTCTTCTTCTTCCTTTTCCTCTTCTTCTTCCTCTTCTTCTTCCTCTTCTTCTTCCTCTTCCTCTTCTTCTTCCTCTTCTTCTTCCTCCTCCTCTTCCTCTTCTTCTTCCTCTTCCTTTTCCTCTTCCTCTTCCTCTTTTTCCTCTTCTTCTTCTTCTTCCTCTTCATCTTCTTCTTCCTCTCTTTCCTCTTCTTCTTCCTCTTCTTCTTCCTCCTCTTCTTCCTCTTCTTCTCCCTCTTCTTCCTCTTCCTCCTGCTTCTTCTTCTTCTTCCTCTTCTTCTTCCTCTTCCTCTTCTTCTTCCTCTTCCTCCTGCTTCTTCTTCTTCTTCCTCTTCTTCTTCTTCCTCTTCCTCTTCCTCTTCTTCCTCTTCTTCCTCTTCTTCTTCCTCTTTTTCCTCTTCTTCTTCCTCTTCCTCTTCTTCTTCCTCTTCCTCTTTTTCCTCTTCTTCTTCCTCTTCATCTTCTTCTTCCTCTTTTTCCTCTTCTTCTTCCTCTTCCTCTTCCTCTTCCTCTTCCTCTTTTTCCTCTTCTTCTTCCTCTTCCTCTTCATCTTCTTCCTCTTCTTTTTCCTCTTCTTTTTCCTCTCTTTCCTCTTCCTCTTCCTCTTTTTCCTCTTCTTCTTCCTCTTCCTCTTCCTCTTCCTCTTCTTCCTCTTCCTCTTCTTCTTCTTCTTCTTCCTCTGCCCCCTGTCAATCAAACGGCCAATCAATATCGAGCATTCCGCCTCCTGTCAATCATCCTAGCCCTCCCCGCTGTCAATCATCCTGGGGGATTCCAGCTGCCATTACTCCCCCTGTCAATCATTCTGTCAACCCCCTGTCAATCATCAATCATTATTCCCCCTGTCAATCATCCTGGGACATTCCAGCTGCCATTCCCTCCCCGCTCTCCTGTCACTCAATCTAACCCTCCCCTGTCAATCATCCGGGGATATTCCAGCCGCCATTCACTCCCGACTATCCTGTCAATCAATCTAACCCTCCCCTGTCAATCATCCGGGAATATTCCAGCCGCCATTCACTCCCCACTATCCTGTCAATCAATCTAACCCTCCCCTGTCAATCATCCTGAGATATTCCAGCCGCCATTCTTTCCCCCTGTCAATCATCCTGTCAACCCCCTGTCAATCATCAATCATTATTCCCCCTGTCAATCATCCTGGGACATTCCAGCCGCCATTCACTCCCCACCATCCTGTCAATCAATCTAACCCTCCCCTGTCAATCATCTGGGAATATTCCAGCCGCCATTCACTCCCTGCTCTCCTGTCAATCAATCTAACCGTCCCCTGTCAATCATCCGGGAATATTCCAGCCGCCATTCTTCCCCCTGTCAATCATCACTCATTCTTCCCCCTGTCAATCATCCTGGGATATCCCAGCCGCCAATCAGATCCCCGCTATCCTGTCAATCAATCTATGCCTCTCCTGTCAATCATTCACTCCCCGCTCTCCTGTCAATCATTCTAAGCCTCCCCTGTCAATCATCCAGGAATATTCCAGTCGCCATTCTTCCCCCTGTCAATCATCACTCATTCTTCCCCCTGTCAATCATCCGGGAATATTCAAGCCGCCATTCTTTCCCCTGTCAATCATCACTCATTCTTCCCCCTGTCAATCATCCTGGGATATTCCAGCCGCCATTCACTCCCCGCTCTCCTGTCAATCAATCTAACCCTCCCCTGTCAATCATCCGGGAATATTCCAGCCGCCATTCACTCCCCGCTATCCTGTCAATCCATCTAACCCTCCCCTGTCAATCATCCGGGGATATTCCAGCCGCCATTCACTCCCCGCTATCCTGTCAATCAATCCAACCCTTCCCTGTCAATCATCCGGGAATATTCCAGCCGCCATTCGTCCCCCTGTCAATCATCCTGGGGGATTCCAGCTGCCATTCATTCCCCCTGTCAATCATCCTGTCAACCCCTGTCAATCATCAATCATTATTCCCCCTGTCAATCATCCGGGAATATTCCAGCCGCCATTCATTCCCCGCTCTCCTGTCAATCAATCTAACCCTCCCCTGTCAATCATCCGGGAATATTCCAGCTGCCATTCTTCCCCCTGTCAATCATCCCTCATTTTCCCCCCTGTCAATCATCATGGGAGATTCCAGCCGCCATTCTTCCCCCTGTCAATCATCACTCATTATTCCCCCTGTCAATCATCCGGGAATATTCCAGCCGCCATTCTTCCCCCTGTCAATCATCACTCATTATTCCCCCTGTCAATCATCCGGGAATATTCCAGCCGCCATTCTTCCCCCTGTCAATCATCACTCATTATTCCCCCTGTCAATCATC